>NC_056747.1:700890988-701010988 GCF_019279795.1 Protopterus annectens
GAGTCCGGCTACATCTGGTGAAGAGTCTGCATGTCACACTCATTATGTCATAACTGAAGTAATGGAGCAAATCAGTAAGTTATGCTCACCAGGGTTACATTCAACTTTTTACATCTGAGACATGATATATAGCATACAGGAAAAAAGTGTACTAATTTTACAGTGATATAGTAAGCACTATGCATTATCTTCTTCTTAAGAACAGACTAAAACCAGTAGCAGTCTTTTAGTCTATAACATGGAGCCATTTATTTTAGGTTCGTACATTGTTAGGTGTCCGCTATGCTAACAACCACTGGGGCTTTTATAATCCTAGTGATGCATCCCAAATTTACTCTGCAAGTTTGATGAGCCTTAGAGGTTATTTTAAGGGGTATATGTAAGCTAGGGTATTATTTGCAGACTGACACTGTCCATTACAGACATAGGTGCTAGAGACATAGATGCTAGAGACATGGGTGTTAGACACATAGGTGCTAGAGACATAGGTGTTAGAGACATAGGTGCTAGAGACATAGGTGGAGTGAATTTCTGATTTCCCATCCACTGGTCCAAGTTACACTTAAATAGGGTCAGGGTTATACTCCTGAAGTGCAGCATTTTAAAACTCTTCCCGCTCAGCTACATTACTCGGTCTTGTTGAGGAGTCACCTTAGGGCGGCCTCAGTGGTGCAATGGTTAGTGTTGCTGCCTCACAGTAAGAGGTTCTCCAGTTCAATTCTTGGCTGGGGTGCCTTCTGTGTGGAGTCTCCATGTCCTCCCTACAGTAACATGGGTTTGCTCTGGTTTCCTCCCACATCCAAAAGACATGCTACAGGTAGACTGGACACTCTAAATTGGCCCCATGTGTGAGAGTGTGCCTTCTGTGGAAGGTTGGATGCTGGGCTGGCAGTTTGACAAGCTCCACTGCCAATTGTTCTGCAGGCCTTTGTTCTGCGGTGATGATCTCTCATCGGAAAAGCTGGAAGAAGAAGTTTAGGAATCACCTTAGCCAATAGCAGATTATAAACTATGAATAACATCTTGAGTCTCCCCCAGAAAAATTTTAATGGCAAAGGGGGGCTTAGTCCAGTCAATGACATGCAAATAAATTAAAATAAATGTGTGTGTGTGTGTGTGTGTGTGTGTGTGTGTGTGTGTGTGTGTGTGTGTGTGTGTGTGTGTGTGTGTGTGTGTGTGTGTGTGTGTGTGTGTGTGTGTGTTGTGTGTGTGTGTGTTTGCATCAAGGGGGGGGGGCTTGGTCCAGTCAATGACATGTAAATAATTAAATATATGTGCATGTGTTTGTATCAGTTCAGTTACTCTATCAAACTCATTGCTACTTTTATTATCAGGAGATATCATATGCTATAAATACTGGAGTACAAGAAAAAGGAATTATCTTCATCCCTGTTGTTTATTTCTCAATTCCTGCATATGAAATCTTGTTAGATCTTCCTAGAAAATCCATCATTTGTCCTTCCTCCAGACTGCAGCAGAACCCATGTGAAAGAATCCTCCTTTACATAAGGGGATCTTTTAACATTATGTCAGATGCAAACTACAGATTTGCAGCATGCTCTCCAATTAATCATTAGTGACATACCCACAAAGGATAAATGGAGAGATGAAAGGGGTCTGAATGGAGAGATGGACGGGGTCTGAATGGAGAGATGAAAGGGGTCCGAATGGAGAGATGAAAAGTCAGCAAGCAAAGAAGAGTAGTAGTGCTGAAATTGAATTCATCCTCAAGTCATGGTGAGTACCTTCATGAGGAGGACCCTATTTTTACTAAATCTCACCAAGGCAACACTGATATGTAGACTGTATTTAAATAGCATATATCATGGACAGAAGTAGGTTAAAAACTAAAAAAGATAGCTAGGTGCACAAGACCCAAGATTAAAACGTGCTCAATCCTGGTAGGCGCACTGATGCCAGGACTGGAAAAGATGACAATGTAGAATCCTCAAAATACGGAAACATTCCTACAATGGGGCCTGGCCCAGGGGGAGGATGCCCCCCCACCCCCATTGCAGAAAGAAGTAGCATTCAAAAAAAACACAAAAACTGATAGGCCAATGAAGAGCCATAAAGACGATAAAGTGGACTACTGAGGCTAAGAAAGAAATTATGTATTGTTACTGTTATGTAAAAAGCCCAGAATTTCCAGGCACAAGATATGCAAAATGATTAAGAGACACATTAGAGGAAAGAAAAATACTTCCGCAAAAAAAAACTGTCAGAAGCTTCAAATGAAAATTTGTGATCATTGATTCAACAGATTTGTGAAGAACACTATATAGATAAAGAAACCTTGATCTGTTTGGGGGAAAAAAAAGCATCTGAGGAAGTGCAAAAATATAAACAACAAAAGCAAGAGATATTTGAAAAGTATAAAAAAGAAATATGGACATGGGAGAGAAAGAGAGATTTGATATGGTGCAATATTTATGCAAAGGAGAAAGCCAAATTAATCAATGTGAAGAAGGCAGCCCCAAAGATATTCGAAGAGAAATACAGGCAAAGGCATCCAGATATGGAAAATTTCACAATAAAAAAAATAACATCAAAAAGATGGAACGTAGAAAAGAAGATGAGTAAAGAAGTTAAAAAAAATAGAATTTGAAGTTTTGGAGTGTCTGCAAAGTGACGGATTTGGTGTAGAAGGCCTAGCACAAGTTACATCACAGAGGGATTAAGTGAATCCCCAAAGTAGGGAGAAACAGGAAGATCAGGAAACATCTGAAGAAGACAATTGGACATGGGAAAGAAAAAGAGATTTAATATGGTGCAATATTTATGCAAAGGAGAAAGCAAAACTAACCAATACAAAAAGAGCAGCACCAAAGCTATTTGAAGAGAAATACAGGCAAAGGAATCCAGACATGGACAACTTTGCAATACAAAAAATAAGAAGACAAAGAGGAAAAGCAGAAAGGAGATTAGTAATGGAGAAGTTAAAGAAATAGAAACTGAGGTCAAAGAGTACCTGCAAATTTAAGGATTCAGTGTAAAAAAATCTAATTCGGAAAGCACCACAACAGGGTAGAGGAATGGATATCCAAATTAAGGGGAAATCAGTGGAACAGGAAGCAATTGGTCAGGTGCCATATGAAGATAATGTGGAGCCTTCCACAGGAAACCAGTTTAAACATTCACTTGAAGCTAGACAGCAAGGGAAGGAACAGGAAACTGTGGAAACTCTGATGCAGTCAATGTTGAGGAGTGATAGGTCAGTGAGTTACCATATGATAGAGCAATGGATGGCACAGGGTGAAGTTGAAGAGAATGTGCCACAAGATGATGCTATAGAGTCTTCTATAGAATGCCCACAGGAATTGGAAAACAAGGGATGCGCCTTTAGTTTGGAAGAAAATGAGCTAAGAGAAGAGCTGCTTGATTTAATAGCATAGATAGATACATCAAGATCAATGAAAGAAATAAACTTCAGAAGGTTAATAAAACCCAAAAAGTTAGATGTTTGATAAAACAAATGAACACAGTAATTAGGACTGTTCATAGAGACCCATGTGATATAATAGACGTAAACAGGATATATTACTGTGCAGCTAAATTAATAACTGATAAAGTTCTACAACAAGAGCACAGGGTGGTGAGGGAAAGGAAGGGGAGAAATTGAATACCATCATAGAAATGTTGATTAGAGAAAACTATAAAGCAGTTAAGACAAGAAGTGTCACTGTTAGAAGATTATAGAAGACAATCAACAAAAATACTAAGAAAAATAGATCTGATAAAAGCAATGTGCAGTATTAGAACAGACCAGAATCTATCATGCATTATTGCAAATAACAAACTAAAAATGTCAGCACTGGTGGAAAGACCTGGATGTTATGAAAATAAATATAAAGGAAAATTAAAAAATAAGCAATTTATTGATGATCCAAAAAGGTTTTATAGAGAAGTGGGAAATAAGGTAAAAGGAACTGAAAGACTGCGAAAAAAAGATGAAATAGATACATTTTGGAGAAGTATCTATGAAAATCCTGTGGAACATAGCAAAGATGCTAAATGGATAGAAGAAGTTAAAGAAAGAATAATTGGTTCAAAGGTACAGAATATGAAATGGGATGAAATAACAGCTAGAAAGATTGAAACAAAGTTAAGAAAAGCCTCTAACTGAAAAACCCCAGGCCCAGATGCAGTGCCTAATTTTTGGTTGAAAGTATTAACATCTTTGCACAAAGATTTAGCTATGAGTAAGAACAATTTATATTATAGACCAATAACATGCCTTCCAATGACATATTAACTATACATGGGAATTGATGCTGACAGAGTTTATAGTCATTTAGAAGAAAAATTAATTATGAAAATGGAAAAAAAGAGTAATAAAAGAAAGTCATATGGAACAAAGGATCATTTGTTGTTAAATAAAGTCATAGTGGAGAACTGTAAAAAGGGGAAGAATCCAAGTATGGCATGGATCGACTACAAAAAAAATTTGATAATATCCTACATTCATGGATAAAAAAGTTCTTAAAAATGTATAAGAAACACCTTACACTGATCGACTGTATTACAGTGACCATGAAACAGTGGCAGACCACTTTGCAATTAAGCCATGATAAAGGACAAATTATTATCCCAGGGATAAAAATTCAAAGGGGATTGTTCCAGGCTGACTCTGTCACCACTGCTATTCTGCCTTGCCCTTAATCCATTAAGCTGTCCACTTAACAGCTTAGGCCATGGCTATAATTTGGTTCTTAGAAAACAGCAAAGTGCAATGACTTCTCATCTTCTCTTTGTCGATGAATTAAAACTGTATAGCTCATCAGATGAGGAACTGAAAGCACAACTGCAAGTTGTCAAAACTTTTTCAGATGATATAAGAGTGTCATTTGGTCTTGATAAATGTACAAAAGCAACTTTTAAAGCAGGAAATCTGCATCACCAAGAAAACATCAGTTTGGGACAGGAATGTGATATAAAAGAACCTGAGAAAGAGAGAGTATATAAATACTGAGCAATTGATGAAGGATCAACAATAAAACACAAAAAAACTGCGAATAAAATTTAGCAAAGAATATTTCAGAAAAATTAAATTAATCCTGAAAACAGCACTGACATCTAGGAACAAAATTCAAGCTATAAACCAATTTGTTCTTCCTGTCCTAACATACAGTTTTGGAGTGATTGACTGGCCCCAAAAAGTGCTGGCTAGATTAGATAGGAAAACAAGAAGGGTGCTTCATGCTCACCAAATGATTTATAAAAATCAGTGCATACCAAGGTTATATATTCCCCATTCTGAAGAAGGGATGGGCCTCTTTAAATTGATTATATGTATAGATCTGCAATTGTGGAACTCCACACATATCTGCTGACCTCACAAGATCCAAACATAGTGAAAGTTTTGAAATATGAGGAGAATAAATCTAAGATGACTTCTCTGCTTAATTTAGCAGAAGCATATTGGTGTATAGCAAGAATGGAAATCAAACCAGAAGTGGATAAAAATCAGGCAGCAACTGAATGTGCCAAAAATCAAAAGGAAGAATATTAGGTGAAGGACTAGAGGAGAAGGCAAAAATGTGGAAAAAACATAAATATAGCTGCAAATATAGAAAACTTCTGGAAGAACCTCATGTTGATCAGGAACAAATGCAGGATTGGCTAAGGAGAGGTGAATTCAAACCAAGAGATGAAAGGTTAATATTGGCAGCCCAAGACAGTGGGCTATGTACACGCTGGTTTGCAAAGTCCATTGAATATGTGGGAGAAACAGACAAATGTAGGTTTTGTAAAATAGAATTGTAAACAGTTGCATACCTTGTTGCAGGTTGCCACATACTAATGGCAGAAGGATTGTATCCTGAAAGGCATAATAACGTGGCAAAATCATTGCATTGGGGATTGTGCAAACATTATGGTACTGAAGTGGCTGAAAAACACTGGAAACATAAGCCATAAAGCATCATAGAAAATGATGAAGTTTATATCACCCATTACCAATAGTTCAAAAGATAGATGTTAGAAAACTGGATATAGTGGTTCAAGAAAAGAAGACAAGAATTGCATTTATTATGGAAATCGCTATACCCAGAGACTACAGTGTCTTGCATACAGAATGACACAAAGTCATAAAATATTAGGATCTGCAGGCAGAAATGAAAGCAATGCGGGAGAAAGATACCCAGACAGTTCCAATAGTAGTAGTAGGAGCAATGGGTCTTATAAAAAAGAATCTACAATTGTATTTAGATATGTTACCAATCCATGTAACTCTGCATGAATTGCAGAAGGAGTCATTACTGGGCACATTGCGGGTGCTCCGAAGAGCACTCTTGGCTGACATCAAACATTGAAACAATACTAATTTCATGAATTTTAATCATACTTTGACTTAGGCATGGGGTCCATTCCTGTCATGGTACTAGAAACCCAAAAGACTTGGAGAAATTAAAAAGGATAAAGATAAAGCCTTTGGTAAAGCAGATTAAAAATGGGGGAGAGGTGTCCCACTGTAACATTCTCCTCTAGTAATAACATATATTCTAATCTGCAACACTTCGCCTTATCATTTCCTTCAATTGATGCCAGCATTTCAACACCTATCCAAGCAATAAAGAAGAAAGTATTTTTTTCATCATGCCAAGCTGTAAGAGGACACATAATTTTAAGGTGAATAGACTGCAAGCATGGAAATAAGGTAAAACAATCACAAAAATATATTTATCTTCATAGCCTTTACATGCCCCACAACAGACAGCACTAAGAAGCACCATCTTTTCAGGCATTCTGTAGTACTGTCCCATTTTTCCCTCCTGCTGCAGTGCTCTACCATCACTGTATTTCCATAAATCCAAGTTTTGGAATTTTGTAGGAGAGCATGGTAAACAAACGTCTCGTATAGGCTGATGCTTGAATGTGTCACTTAATGGGTGATCAGAAGGCTTTGCCACATGTTCATAGGTTCATAGGTTCATAGGTAGGTACTAGACTATTGGCCCTAGGGCCTATACAAGCCTCGCCAAAAAGGTACCCTGGCTTTCACCACCCAAGAAAATTATTTTTCTGTGCCCCTGTCGAGCTGAGCCACAGAGGTGACCCCAGGGTGAATTTCCTATTTCCCATCCAATCATCAAGATTTTTCTTGAAGAGTGCTAATGAGGAGCTTTGTTTGATATAGTTAGGTAGCTTGTTCCAGAGATTGGGAAGTCTCTGGGATAGAAATCTATACCTCCAGCATGTTCTGTTTATTGTGGTGACAAGGTTTAGGTCCCTAGACTGTGTAGCTTGGAGGGATTGGGATTTCTTTAAGTGGAGCATGTCCAACAGCTCTGGGTTTGACATAGCTTTGTATGTTAGGCAGAGATCACTTCTGAGTAGGCAATATGCAACGTTTTTGAGACGGTCTGAGTAGGGCATCTGTTTAAAGCCGGTAATCCTCTTTGTGAGGTATTTCTGCGGCCTTTCCAGTTGTTGTAGATGTCTTGTGAGGTACATACCAAAAGGGGTGCTGTACTCTATAATGGGTCTAATGAGTGATGAGTAGAGGGGAACAATGACCTCTTTTTTCCTGGATGAGAAACCTTTTCTGTGGCAATGTGATTATCAAAGGAGAGACTACTGTCCACCTGTGTCCCAAGGTCTCATCACACTTTTGGTGTTAAGTAGACTACCACATATGAGGTAGCTCATACGTACAGAGTTTTTACCAAAGGGGGTGACAATGCACTTTTTGGCATTGAGCTTGAGGCCATGGCTTTGACACCAGGCATCTGTCTCAGTGAGGCCCTTTTGTAGGATGTCTACGTCATTAGGAGTTTCAATTATGGCTCCTAGTTTGCAGTCATCTGCGATCTTCATTAGCCAAAGACCTTCTGTGTGAGCCTGTACTTCACAAAAGTAGATACCAAACAGAAGAGGACCCAGGACTGAACCCTGTGGTACTCCACTTGTCACTGGTCTGAAGTTGGATTTGGAGTCTACTACTTTCACAGTGTGGGTTCTGCCAGTGAACCAGTTGGCAACCCATCTTGTGACATAGGGATTTATACCTAGTTTAGGGAGTTTATAATTCTAGCATGGGGGATGGTGTCAAAAGCCTTGGTGAGATCTAGATAGGCTGTGTGAACCACCTTACCCCCGTCTATGGATATGGTGACTGATTCAAAAAATTATAATTGGACACATCCCTACATGTCTGGATTAATTCTAGAACCCCAGGAACTGACATGGATATATTAGCTGGGAAAACTTTAGGTTATCAGTGTATTCTTGAGCTTTTTTTAGAATAGAACTGCCTTAGGTAGCATTATTAATTTCCTTCATACATTTGAAGATTTTTAGAAGCTTCTTAGAACATGTTTTGCCATACTCATTGACAAAACAAACAGAAGACATCCCTTTCTAGTGTCTGGATATATGCAAAACATTTAATTCGTATATTACTACATTTAATTCTTATCAAATATAGCCATCTAATATATGATCCTTTTCATCAGAAGATCAGGGAATAAAAATTGTAGTTGGCCCTATCAAGTGCCATTATCTTCTTCCAAGGAGAATATAGCCCATGCAGTTTCACCAAGGAGAATACAGCCCATACACTTTCAGCCAGTCCAAACAACAAAGTCTCTGTTCCCAGTCCTATGTATTGTGAACTGTCTCTTTGATGTGTATATAGGTCTATAATCAGCCAGGAATTCAGGATGCTTCCTTACATTGGCAGCAAGTCATCTCCTTCCCCTAATTGCTCAGGAGTACTTATCTTCTTTGCCATGCAATTCTTAATATGTATCAGCATGGCAACCACAATTTATTTAAACTGCACATATATATATATTTAGAGCATACCACCATTCCTAGAGCATACAACCATTCCTAGAGCATGCCCCATTCCTAAAGTGTACCACCATTCATAGATCATCCCCATTTCTAGAGCATACGACCATTCCTAGAGCATGCCACCATTCCTATAGCATACCCATTCCTAGAGCATTCCACCATTCCTAGAGCATACCCATTCCTAGAGCGTACCACCATTCCTAGAGCATAGCACCACTCCTGTAGTGCACCACCATTCCTCCAACATGCAAACATTCCTATAGTGTACCACCATCCATAGAGAGTACCACCATTCCTAGAGCATTCCACCATATCTAGAACAGGCCACTATTCCTACAGCGTACCACCATTCCTAGAGCATGCCACCATTTCTTGAGGCCTTGCTACTTGACTTGCCTATAGCTGATTCTCTGATGCTTTTTTGTTTGACTTTTTTTCAAAGCTTCTTAAGAACACATTTTGACTGTTTGTAGCAAAGAGACCAAAGATGGTAATGGGTCCACTTTGTTCCTCCTTTTGTCCTAAATATCTATGTCATCCAATGCTTGTAGGTCAGTCAGGCTGATATTTACCCATAATCATGCCTGCACCCTGTAAGCTAGTCAAAGAACTGGAATTGTACTGGCTCTCTCGTCCACTGTCCAAGATGTTGTACATCTGAATTACACAATCCTCATCTATGGTTTCTAGCAACTACTTCTGCCATAATAAAAATGCAGGATATGGGTATTCTGTGCATTGATTTGTTAATGAGACAAAATGAAACACTTGGTTCATTTGCTCAAAGATGTGTTGATTAAGCCATTTTGCATTCTGCTTGTACTAGTACAAAGCCTTATACACTCCTTTGGAAAAAAATAATTTCACAATTAATATTTTTAAATGGGATCTGCTAGAGATGCCTCTTATATATGATCTGTGTTTCTTCACACAACAGTTATTCTGTTAAAGATGTATAGAAGTGGCAGTTAAATGCATGCACATGACTACATTTCATTGCACAGTAATTCGATGCAGAAGATGCGTAGCCTCAACTTTCTTACTGCCACCTTTCCAGTATGTTGCCCCAATTTTCACTAAACTTCAAGGCTCACAACTGTCCAAACAAGTAGCAAAATTTGCAGTAAACTCTTCCAACAGAACATATCACTGCCTAGCCATCAGATAATTAAACTGGTTAGAACTACCGCATCACCTAGCTCTTTCTCAGCTAACTACAATATGCACATCTCTCTATAAGCCAGCAGATAGCCCAGCCCTTAACAATTTGATACAACCCTACTTCCCCAATAGAATTTTACTCTTTAGACAAAAATGACTTACCACTATAACCAAATCATATTCAATTAGTGCAGCTAAATTATGGAAACGCATCCAACTACTACTGAAATTCTTTCAAAATATAATATAATTTAAAATACAAATAAAAAGTCTCCTATCAAATCAATGGGTTCACTCCTGAACATCTCCACGATAAATGCCACTGTCATCTTTAGCTTGCCGAATCATCAAACCATTTATCTTCACTCAGAATCCCATAACCCACAACTAGTTTTTATCAATTTTACAAGCATCTGTCAGCTACATACATTATTTTGTGACACTGGTCACCCCCACCTCTACACTTGTAATATAAATCTTATGATAGCCATATATATATATATATATATATATATACATATATATATATATATATTTATATATATATATATATATATATATATATAAAATTGTCTCTGAACCCGCTTTACTCCTCACCTCTTAACTACAGTATCAATATTTTCTGCCCTACCTAGTTTAATTCCCTAACTTCCACTTCTGTATATTTCAAAGCACTAATCACATGATGTATTACCTGCCAAACCCACTAATACACCTTTTCGAATGCTCAGTATTCAACATCTACTATGAGTGTAATATAACCAGCAAAACTATGCGTAATGTGTATTATTTAATTACATGTTTGTAATATGTGTAAGCTTTTCTCCTTAGGCCTCCACTGAAAGGGTTTTTTTGACTAAACCTAGTCAGATGTACCTCATAAACAAAAGTAGAATAAATAAATTGGAGCCCTCCATGGTCCACTAATCATACAGAGACAAACTTTCTGATGGTCTTTTTGTTTGAATAGGTTATGTGACTTTTTTCTTTGTTTTAAAGCAATGTTATTGACATAAACAAGAGAAGAATAAGCTGAGCATCTTAAAAAGAAAATATTCAATACATAGAACATAAGAAGGAATAACACAGAAATGATAGTGTCAGCCAGGACCTATGGATGGTTATATAAGCAATTAAATAAAATGTATCACTGTTCATTAATGATGTTAGTCTTTATTTTGCATTTCTATGTTTTAGCACTTCTGCATATTGTCAAGCCACTGTTCAGAAATTTAATTCCATTTAGACAGATAGATTAGTACTAAGCTAACTGCTCTTGTGAGCCATTTTGAGCCTAGCCAATTATCCCTTGTGAGACTCAAACTCTGCACCTTGTGTTTGTAAGGCAAACACTTTAACCACTAGGCCACCCTCCCTACTTTCTTGAAAACAAATGGTAGAAAGGAAGAAACTTAGTCTATATGTTCTTTGTTTAAGCTGTACATATGCTAGTCAGATCTTTTCTGATGCTAAATTTAATAACTGTAAACCAATATTATGCCTAAACAGAAGAACAACGCTCAAGGCCCAACTTGGTCCATTTATTAATGTATCACACTTACGTAAGACAGCCTGAGTCTCTAGAACAGGTTCTGGTAATTGGCTTCTAACACACCACATCTCTAACAAGTACCCATTTTAGACAATGGCCTATCCTTAAGACATAAGGGTGAATGCAGGTGATTGCTGAAATTAATACAATACTTTCAAAAATGTGAAGGAAAGTAAAGATGGTGCATTAAAACATGTTCACATCTGAAGAACACTACATGATTCACTATCAATAAAATTATACCATGAAATTGCTTAAAGGCACTTCCATAATTTCTTAACATATTATCTTTCATTATTGGGCAGTCCCTCAGTTTAATGCCTCCAAGTCTTTTGGGTTTCTAATACTATGCTAAGAATGGCCCCATTCCTAAGTCAGGGTATAATTAAAGATCATTAAATTAGTGTTGTTTTATCCTTTGATGTAAGCCAGAAGTTCTCAGAATTGACTGCTACTCTAACTCATACAGAGTTACATGTATTGGTAGCATATCTAAATACGACTGTAAATAATTTGTTATGAGACCCATTGTTCCTATTACTATTGGAACTGTTTGGGAATCTTTCTGCCACATTGCACTCATTTCTGCCTGCAAATTCTGGTATTATATGACTTTGTGTATCTCTGTATGTGAGACACTGTAATTGTTGGGGGTAGAAATTTCAATGATCAATGCTAATTTTGTCTTCTTTTCACGGACTACTATATCTGGTTTTCTCGCATCAATTATCTGAATTGTTGGTAAAGGGTGATCCGATTTGATATAAACATCATCATTCTCTTTAATGCTTTGAGATTCACATTTCTAATGCTTCTCAGCTACTTCATTAATGCGATGTTTACACAGCCCTCAGTGCAACAGTCTTACCACATGATTATGCCTTTCAGTATAGGCTCTCTGCCATTAGTGTATCACTCCCAGCAACAAGATGTGCAACGGTTTCCAGATCTGTTTTACAGAACCTGCATTTGTCTCCCACATGTTCAATGGACTTTGTAAATCAATGTGTATATAGTCAACTATCCTGGGATGCTAATATCAACCGGTTATCTTTTGCTTTAAATTCGCCTTTGTTTAACCATTCCTGCATCGATTCCTGATAAACAGGAGGTTGTTCCAGACATTTTCTGTACTTACCACAATATTTATGCTTTTTCCACGTTTCTTGCATTCTCTTTATATTCTTTTGTTTTTTGGTACATGTAGTTGTTGCCTGATTTTTGTCTGCTTCTGCTTTGATTTCCATTCCCAATTGATACCAATTTGCTTCTGCTAAACTAAGCAAGGAAGCCATCTTAGCCTTTTCTCCTCATGTTTCTAAACTTTCCCAATATTTGGATTTGGTGAGGTCAGCAGATAGGAATGGAGTCCCATGACTGAAGATCTATACATGCAATCAATTTTGAGGAGGCCCATACCTCCTTCAGAAAGAGGGATATATAATATTGATATATACTAATTTTATATATTATCTGAAGTACTTTTCTTGTTTTTCTGTCCAACTGGTCCAACACCTATTGGGGCCAGTCAGTCACACCAAAGCTGTCAGTTAAAACAGGAAGTGCAAATTGGTTTACAGCTTGGATGTCACGGCTGCTTTTAATATTAATTTTAGTCTTCTGAAGTATTCCTTACTGAGGGTTATTCACATATGTTCATGTTTTATTGCCGATCCTTTATGAATTCACAAATATTTATGCACTCCTTCCTGCTCATGTTCCTTTAAAGGTAACCATTTGAAATGTTGGATCCCACTACAGTAAATCTCAAAATGCAGATACTGAATGCCTGACAAAATGGACTTATAATTACTAAGTCTGAGATGACATTTCTTGGAATATTCCCTTTTCCTCCAAGGTATGGCAATCTTGGAGTTGGTATATATATATATATATATATATATATATATATATATATATATATATATATATATAAGTTTGGGGGGAGGAATGCAGGGAGGGCATGCCACCCATGCAAAAAGAAGTTTTAAGGAGACGTGTAGTTTTCGAGATTAACTCTTCTTCTGTATTTTCAGTCTGTTTTTTTTTTTGGGGAGGGGGGTTTGGCCTTTCAGCACTGGCATTCTGCTGACATTTCAATAGAGAGCTTCCTTTACATCACATTCCTGTTCCATATTGATATTTTCTTGGTGTTTCAGCTTACTGTTTTAAATTTTGATTTAGCACATTTATCAAGACAAATTACATCCTTATGTCGGTTCAATTTTATTTAATTTTTATTTTATTTTACATTTGATTACTGGGAAAGTCTGACTGGACAAAAATCCTTTTTCAGCAGAGCTCCTGGGAGAAAAGCTCTACATTTAACATGTAACACTGATTATAATTATAAATACAAGGTTCACAGATATATGACTTGATTTCTGTTACACAGAAACACAGATACTAAACATATAACATTGGATAAAAATACATTCATGCAAATAAACTTTTTAATGGCATTGTTACATAGTCTATTACAGGAACTGAGAGAATTAATCATAAACAAACAAAGTGAGGAAATCTATCAGGATATGAGTGACTTATAGAATATAGAAACAAAGCTTTTGGGTTAACCATCCTTCATCAGTAACAAGTGACTTATAGAATATAAACCAGGTACTATTAATGGCAATCATTGGCCGAGCAATTTTCATAGATATACTACACTGACAGCGTGTAGTAGGAGGAGCTACAGTAGAGGATAGATATTGTAAGATACTTGCAACTTAAGGAGAATATATTACTATAGTCCTTCTATACATGATTTAGAATGTAATAGGAAAGGAGCAGAAGTTTGTTGAAAGTTTAGGCATGATCTGATTTATGTGACGAACTAGTATTACCTAGAGCAGGAATATTTAGAGTAAATAGGACATTACATTGAAATTATTTTCCTATCCAGGACTGGTACAGGAGCATAGCCATGTACTGGTTAAGTGAGATTTAAGAATTAAATTAAAGTGAGATAAGTTGGTATTAGATGTTATTTCTGATGGTAAGCTATTCCAGATTTTAGCTGTGTAGCTTGAGAAAAGGGAGTTGCCTGATGTATTGTTTGCTTTATTAATATTTAAAAGGGATTTGCTACTTGAGCAAAGTACATGTTTGTTAGAGGAAGCATGTAATAAGTTTTGAAGTACAGGTGTTTTTTCTGGTTGGTGCAGGATCTTATGTGCCAAGTACAGTTGGTGATATGTAATTAGTTGAGGGAGTTCTAGCCAATTCAATTGTTTGAGGGAAGTGCACTGATGTGTCCTAGAGCTGGTGTCAGTTGCAAATTTTGCAGTTTTGTTATAGCAGGATTATAATTTGTCTAATATGATTTCCTAAGGTTTGTGAGGGATGGCAATGCTTAGAGAAGAGTTGAGATAAGATGTGTTCTAGCTATAGTGGTTATTGTGTTATTAGTAGAACATTTTTTTTAATTTCTATAAAGTGTACCTATTTTTTTGTGGACATGCTTAATGATTTGGGCTATATGGATAACAAATGCTGAACTACTATCAATTTCTAAACCAAAAAGTTTTGTGATTTGTACGGGAGAGATGATGGTGCTATTTAGCAATGAAATGTAGAAGGAGTAAAGAAAGGTAATGTTTCTTTCTAGTGGTTTAGAAAAGTATAACCTTTTCTTTTTTGGGGGTTCATTATAAGTTGTTAATTAGACAAGCTTCTGCTGCAGTGAAATACTGTTTAGTTATTGAATGTAGATGCTGTAGAGAAGAAGCTGCATATATCTGTGTACAATCATCATTATACTGTACAAGAGATGCATGAAGAGTTGAGGTATGGAGATTGTTAGCAAAGAGATTAAATAGTAGGGAGCCAAGGTTAAAACCCTGAGGAACTCTTACGGTGATGCGTAGTAGAGAAGAAGGGGCTTGTTGTCATTGAACTGCTTGCTGATGGTCTGTTACATAGTTTTTGAATGAGAACTGAGAAGTCTGACATAAGTTCAGTTCAGTAAGAACATTTAAGAGCTTGCTATGAGAGACCATATCAAAAGCCTTAGAAAGGTCAAGAAAAACAGCAGAGACAAATGACCATTATATCTTGGTGGTTGACTGTATCAGTGAAGGTCATAAGGGTAGAGGTGGTGCTGTGAAATGGTTGTAAGTCAGACTAGGTATTGGATAGTAATTTGTTAGTAAGTAGGAAGTCCATAATTTGTATATGTATGCATCTTTCTAGTATCTCTGGTATGGGTGATAGTATAGCAGTTGGCCAATAATTGGATAGTTCTGTTGACTTGCCACCTTTTCGTAAAGGAATAACATATGAACTTTTCCAAATTGATGGAACGGTTAATGAGGGTGGCTATATTATAAGGATGTTGATGGCATCAGCTGCAGTTTTTAAGATATTCTGCAGGAAGTTTATCTGCAGCTAGGGTAGTGGGTTTCATTTTTTTAAGTATTTTTATTATTGTGTTGGCTGATACTGGTTGTAAGGAGAAGGAGTTCCTACTTTTTGCCAGACATAGGATTAATGGGAGTGGTAGTAGTGATGTACTTGTTGGAGAGATCGACAATTCTTTCAGTAAACTATTTGGTGAATTGAGTGGCTATACTGTATTGGTTGCTAGTGGGAGATGGGGTGGGTGTGCTAGCATTGCCTGGTAGGAGGATGTTACTAACTGTTCTCCAGACTTGTTGTGGTTGTTATGGTGTTTGTTTGCAATAATTAGTTTTGTCCTGTTTGATTAGATGTTTTGCTTTGTTTCTGAGCTCATGATATGCCTGTTTGTCCATTTGAGATTTAGTGATGTGCCATTTACTCCAAGCTTTATCTCTATGTTTTTAGGAGTACTCTAATTTCTTTTGTTAGCCATGGAGCAAATTTGGATTTTATTCTAATAGTCCTTCGGGGGCTAGTTTGTTTAGTATATTCAGGAAGGTGGAATTAAACTATTTCAAAGCATCTTCTAGGGGGAGATGTTTAAGTAGAACCCAATTGCTCAGCTTTAGAGTGGCTATGAATTATTGTGGTTTAAGTTAGTTTTGCTTTGGATAGGATGGTAAGTGTTAAATATAGAAGGGTTTATTCTTTGTCTAATTAAGTAGCTGGAAAGATGATCACTAAGGGAATCTGGGAGGGAGCCAGAATGATAAGAGAGATAAGGTCTATCTGTTAATATCCAGTTTAAGTGGAGTGTCTGTTAGATGATTTATCTATTCTTGTAGGGACTTGAATAGTTTGGGTGAAGCCGTGGAGGTTAATGTGGTTGCTGAGAATTTCAGAAATACAGGTGATCCAGTCAATGTTAAAGATACCAGAATTATTTTCTCTTGGGGCAGTGCTTTGGGAGACCAATTCAAAATATTTTTAAGTGTAGAAATGTTCTGACCTGGAGGGATATAGGATCCTAAAATATTTATATGTTTTTTAGTATTAAGTTTTAATTGTGCAAACATAATTTCTGTGTTATCAAAATTTGGGGCATTAAGTTCTATGGCTTCAAGGATGAGGTTATTTTTAAATAGAACATCTATTCCTCCACCTCTTTTGGCCACGTGGTCTTGTCTTAGTATATTATATCCTGGGAGTAGAATTTTGTTGTTAGACATATCACGTTTTAGCCAAGTTTCTGTGATTAAAGAAATATCTGGGGAATATAATGAAAGAGCTGCATGTAGTTAATGGATTTTGTTTGTAATTCTTCTGATGTCAATCTTTAATATTAACAGGTCGGATGATTTCCTAGGGAAATTTGGCATGTGGTAGGTTTGCTTGCCTGGTTGGAAGGGTATTCTGTCTAGACTATTGTTGGGGCTCAGATTAGGGTAAATATCACTGCTGATAATAACTTTAGATACTAAGTCTAATATGCTTCTAATCCTTTTGTTTGTATATCTGTCATGTTTTAGGGAGATGTGGGGGTGTTTTGGCATGGGATTAGAGTGTAATTGAGCTGTTGGGTCAGCAAAATGTTACAGATGTGGGGGAATATAATAATTCTTGTATGCCAAACTTTATGCAGGTAGTCACATAAAGTGGGGAGGGGGTTTGAATTATTTAGAAGGGTTTGGTAAGAAGTTTAATGTGTGGTTAGTGATAAATTCAATAAGGCAAAGTTATATAATGCTATCATTTTGAGACAGTGATTCATTAGTAGGGTAGGTTGGTGAAGCAGTTAAAAATGATATTGAAATTAGCATCTAGTAAACTACCTTAGACTATTGAATTAGAACTTGAATATAATTGATTGTATAATCCAATTTATCATAGGTGGGGTATAATCAGTACATTGAGTAGGGCAATAATTTGGTTATGTACAGCTTGTTTGATTGGGTAATGATAGTTTGTGGGCATGCTTAATTTCAAATAACTGTAGGAATAGTGAGGGTGGCTGGGAAATGGGGGTAGGGTAGGGGAGCATAGTGAGCCCGAGTGTAGTGTGGGAATATTTCAAAAACAATCAGCAACTTTAGTAAAGGTACATTTGCTTTTCAAAGTTCTAAGTTTGTAATAATTTCTTCATGCAGCACTATAGATTGATCTCCTTTAAGCTAGCTGTAAGACAGGAAAATTAATCGGAGAGCTCCTATTATTGTTTTTTAATCTTAAATAACCCTTTTTGAACTATTGGGACAGAATCACGCCCTGGATATATCCGGTTAAGGTTTAGATACCTAAACTGAAATATAACTTAGAAGCATTCATTTTATGGTATTTATTATCTTTTTATGTTTTTTTTTTTTCCTTTTAGAACTGAAAGAAAGGGGGAGGAGGCTAGCAGCTGGTATTTAGTATATATTTTTAAGTCTTTTATCTTTTAGAATTGAGCAAAGTGGGGAGGCCAGCAGCTGTCATCCCTGGTAATATGCACCCTTACAATTAAGTAAAGAGAAGCAATTCTTCAATTAGCTCACTAACATTAGGTGTAAGCAAAACGTTTCTTTCATTTTCTGTTCATGTGCACTCTTGTTTCAGGTATGACTTACAGTTACAAGGGATACAGTCCATGCTCACTGAGGTGTGAGGCAGAACCCAGTAAGACCAGATACTCTGCAAGTTTTACAGGAACATACTCCAGGGAAACCAACAGCTGCATTTTCCACATCATGTTTATTGAATGTCAATTCTGCAGTGCAGCATAACAGGGGTTTTTGTATTTCTGAGTGTCCTGGCCATCAGATAAGATGTTAAATCAAAGTCTCATATGCTTGAGTTGGTGGTGGCTCAGGTGGATATAAATGATCCCAAGGCACCTATAAAAAAGAGGAGGGGTCCTTTATTTATAAAGCACAACAAATTTACAATAAAAGTACATACATATTTACAATATAAACATTATTTACATGGGTAAAACTTTCTTTACAATCTTACTATTAAACATTGGAATATTGTTTTCAATTATGAGATTCCCATTTAATTTTGCATACCTAAAATCTTATTTTCTTTAACAACATAGCTAGATCTCATTTCTTGTTGAGTAAACTTCCTTAACTCTTTCATTCCAAATTAATCATGCTAATTTCATATCAACTATCTTCTTCAATAAAGTTCTGTTTCATCTACATCCTAGAAAAAAATGCTCACTAATATCAAATTATTGGCACTACAGACACATTCTGTTATTTTTCTTCTTATGTGGTATATTTGCCTTCACTTCGACTTTTGTATACTGTCTCCATAAAAAATCTTGACATTCAACCATTTCTTTACATCTTGATATTCTAGCTTGTATTGATGCAATTTTAACTCTAGATAATTCTCTCCAAGGATAAACACAAAAAATATTTATTGATAACATTACTGTACTATTTTCTTCTATCATATTCTATTTCATCAAGTTTTATTTTCCATGAGAACATTTTCTCTTGATAATTATTTATTTCATATTTGGTCCATAACCTCTTTCTTTTATTATTCCAAATATATTACCATTTGTCTTTATACTTAAATTTTAGTATCTGTACTAATAACAAGTCATAATTATGATTTAAACATTGTAATACTTTGAGTAAGTGCAATGAAACTGCATAGACTATAGGATTATTAACATATAGAACACCTCTCTTTACTGTGTTTAGTCTAGAACCCCAGCTAAATGAAAAAGTACTATTATAAATTTCCTTTTCAAACAATACAGGCATACTGAAGACATTTGCTAAATATAAGATTCTTGCTAAAGGAAGAAAATTAATCAAATAAACTTTATTTTTAAAGGACAATCTAAATGTTTTCCCAAACCTACACATATCATTCATATTTTCAGTTTATTTCTTTTCATAGCTGTAATGTATTTTCCTGTTTTCCAAAACAAATCCCAAGCACTTTTATACTTGTAAATTAAACTTAAAACTTCCCAACATATCATCAAAACTAATCCTTGAGTTTTCTCTTTATTTATTCTTAAACCTATTACATTTAAATAGTCTTGCAAAGCCTTCAGTAGTCTACTCGTGCCTAAACTATTTCATGAAACAATTATATCATCTGCATAGAATAACAAAAAATGGTACAACTACAACTTCATTAGATACATAACTAATATATTTTTTATTTATAAATGTAGACTTCACATTCATTACTAGAGAAAATATTATACGCATTAAGGGACATCCTTGGCTTATACCCTTTTGAAGCACTATTTCCTTACTTAACTAACCATTAACCAAAGCCCATACAGTATTACATGTATATGCTGTCATACAGACCAATATAATCTTATTCTCTATATTATTTGATTTCAATATTTCCTATAACACATTATTCTGAATAGAATTATATGTCTTGCTTACATCACCAACCATAATTCTAGCTTGATTAATTCTAGGCAGTTCATAATCTATTAATTCCTTAATAACTAAAAGCAACTCCTGCACACTTTTTCCTTTTATGCCATATATTTCTTTATGTATGACTATTCATTTTGCTTTCCATTCTTCCTTGTAAAATAATCATAAATATTTTATAGACCATATTGTTTAAAACTATTGGTCTCCAATTCTGAATTTCTTCTTTACAATCTTTTTTCATATGAATTTTATTACTCCACTACATAGCTTTTTATATCAAAATCCCTTATTTAACCATTCATTTAACACCATTAAAAATATCCCTTTTGTGACTGTCATATTTTTATACAGTATATATGCTGTATACTGTTGACTCCAAATTAACTAACCTTAATACATTTTATGATGTCTCAATTTAATTTTTTTTTTCTCCATTTCCTTACAATCTTGTTCTGAAAAAGAAACTACTTGCCATTCATTTACATTTGTATGCTTTGCCCTTTAAATAATCATTTTATATAACGTCCTATTATTCTCATAATTTTATTCTGTGTATTATACTTTATAGGTTCATAGGTAGGTACTAGGCTATTGGCCCTAAGGCCTATATAAGCCTAGCCAAAAAGGTACCCTGGCTTTTGCCACCCAAAAACATTATTTTTCTGTGCCCCTGTTGAGCAGTGCCTCAGAGGTGATCTCTGGGGTGAATTTCCTATTTCCCATCCAATCATCAAAATTTTTCTTGAAGAGTGCTAATGAGGAGCTTTGTTTGATATAGTTAGGTAGTTTGTTCCAAAGTATGGCAAGTCTCTGGGACAGGAATTTATCCCTCCAGCATGTTCTGTTTATTGTGGTAACAAGGTTTAGGTCCCTAGAGCATATAGCTCAGAGGGATTGGGATTTCTTTAAGTGGAGCATGTCCAACAGCTCTGGGTTTGACAAAGCTTTGTATGTTAGGCAGAGATTGCCTCTGAGTAGGCAATATGCGATGGAGTAAAGCTGGAGTTTTTTGAGACGGTCTATGTAGGGCATCTGTTTGAGGCTGGTAATCCTCTTTGTGAGGTATTTCTGTGGCCTTTCCAGTTTCTGTAGATGTCTTGTGAGGTACATACCAAAAGGGGCATTGTACTCTATAATGGGTCTAATGAGTGATGAGTAGAGGGGAACAATTACCTCTTTTTTCCTGGATGAGAAACCTTTTGTGATGAGGTGTGCCATGTAGAAGGATTTGCTGACTACTGTGGTGATGTGATTATCAAAGGAGAGACTACTGTCCACCTGTGTCCCAAGGTCTCTTATCACACTTTTGGTGTTAAGTAGACTACCACCTATGTGGTAGCTTATGGGTACAGAGTTTTTTACCAAAGGGGATGACAATGGACTTTTTGACATTGAGCTTGAGGCCATAGCTTTGACACCAGGCATCTGTTTCAGTGAGGTCCTTTTGTAGGATGTCCACATCATTAGGAGTTTTGATTATGGCTCCTAGTTTACAGTCATCTGCGAACTACATTAGCCAAAGACCTTTTGTGTTAGCCTGTACTTCAGAAAAGTAGATACCAAACAGGAGAGGACCCAGAACTGAACACTTTGGTACTCCACTTTTCATTGGTCTGAAGTCGGATTTTGAGTCTGCTACTTTCACAGTGTGGGTTCTATCAGTGAGCCAGTTGGCAACCCATCTTGTGACATAGGGACTTATACCTAGTTTATTGAGGTTTTCAATAATTCCAGAATGGGGGATGGTGTCAAAAGCCTTGGCGAAATCTAGATAGGCTGTGTGAACCACCTTACTCTCATCTACGGCTTTGGTGACTGCTTCAAAGAAGTCTATCAGGTTTAGGAGACATGATCTGCCTTTTACAAACCCAAACTGGGTGGGGTTCCAAGTTTGGAGATTACCAATGTCTTTGTTTATAAGTTCCATGATTATATGTTCCATGGCCTTGCAGACGAGGCTCATTAGGCTAATGGGGCAGTAGTTCCTGAGGTCCGTGGTGGCTCCCCCTATGTGGAATGGGATAACTGTTGCTGTGTGCCATTCAATGGGCACAAAGCCTGAGGTGAGGCTATGATTGAACACGGTGCTTAGGTGGGGTGCCAGTTCATTCTGTAGTTCATGTAGAATGCAGCCTGGGATGTTGTCAGGTCCCATGGATGCTGTGTTCTTGGCTTTGTAGAGTGTGGAATTTACCTGTGCAGCCATGATTACAGGAACTTTGTATTCTTCTGGTATAGAGATGGGCCCTTTGGGGGGGTGAAAGAGGGGTAAAGTTCACACTGGACCTATCTGCCATGATGTTAGCAATATCAGTTGGTTCTGTATATTTAGTGCCATTGTGCTGTAACTGATAACAGATCTGAGTGTTGCCATTAAGATTTCTGACATAGCTATAGAATTCCAGAAAACATTGAGCAAATGATTTGGTACATGAGTAGTTTTCCCAGTTAATGGTGGGGTAGTTGAAATCCCCCATTATAAGGGTGTTGGGTTGTACCCTAATATTTTCCAGTGTATTAAGAGATGAGGAGTGGGAATCCTGGGGCATGGTGGTGATCTGTAGTAAGTTACAATTTGGATTGCGGTCTTGCCCAGAGTTAGTTGCACTTGAATAATCTCGGATGCATTATGCTGACTAACTAGCCTGGAGGTGTGGATATCCTTAATGATTATAGACACGCCTCCACCTTTAGCGTTTCGGTCCAGGTTAGGTGGCCGAAAAGTGTGGTATGAATTATAGCCTGGTAATGCAGGTGTGCTCTCTGGAGCCTTGAACCAGGTCTCTGTCACAGCACAGATATCGATGTTCTCCTTTTTAAGGAGTGCCTCGAGTGAATGTATTTTGAGGTTCAGACTTCTAGCATTGAGTAGCATTACCTTCAGATTTTGCTTGCTTGTACCTATTACAGTGGTGAATTTGTCATTTGAACCTTTACTAAAAAAGGCACTGTAGGGGTGGCAAGAGCCTTAGCCAGTATCCGGACTGCCAAGGGCGACAGGTGCAGGCCATCTCTGGCACAGCATCGTGGTCTGTTGATCATGTCATCCCAGGCAGACAGATACTGGAGCCCCTTAGAATGACACCAGAAGCTTAGCCAATTGTTGATGTCAATCATTTTGTCCTTGTACTGTGGTATCATTCTGGGTGATGGCAGGATGCTACTCAGGGCTAGGGTCATACCTGCCTGGGCTACAAGATCAGAGAGTACTTCCATGTCTCTTTTCCTGCAGTCCAGGCAGATATCTCTCAGGTCATTCACACCTACATGAACAATGACAGAGTCATATTTGTACTTGTTGTGGAGTGACCTGAGTGCGTGCATTAAGTTGTGAATCATGGCACCTGCCAGGCAGCTGACAGTAACTTTCTCCTTGTTTAGCCTGGTGAGTGGAACATCAGTGTGCCTGACTATAGTCACCTATGACTAGAGTGTTGAGTACGTTGTTATGCCTTATGGGCTGTGGTTGAGTGTCACACTGAGTTTGTGGGCTATGTGTCATTTGGGTTGTGTTGGGGGGGTGGAGGTTGCTTGCATTTCTGCTTTGGAGGTGTCTGTTGCTCGAGCAGATTTTTATTGAGAGTCTCTGTGAATGTAGGTGTGTGTTTTGTGTTTCTATGTGTCTGTTTTGGTGGTATAGGTTTTGAGGGTCTATGTGATGAGTGTAATGTGGTGGAAGTGTTTACCTTCTCCTCTTGACTGTCTAGTCCAGTCTTGGGTGAAGAGAGCTTTGCTTCCAGTTTGGCTAAATAAGTGCATCTCTCACAGGTTGTAGTGTTGGGTTGTAGGAAGAGAGGGTTGTCTGTGTACATGAGGCAATTGCTGCATTGCCCCAAGATGCCCAGAGTCATCAGGTAGACAGGAGAAAATACTGTGAGCTGACCCTTAGACATGCCTGGATAGGTACTTATTTATTAAGTACTAAAAACTGTTTTCCTCTAGACAAGTGAGGAAAGTTGAATGTTGTAGTAATTTGTAGCTTATTTAGTGCTTACAATGAGTTCTGAACAAGTGCTGAGCTCAAAGAAAGAGATTTGAGTGCTAAAAAGAAAACAAACTGGCTAGTTTTAAGGGAAACTTTAAAGAGCAGACTTTATGGCTCAGGGAATAGTTTAACCCTAGCTAAGCAACGTGGCATAAAGTGTATTTTATTTTAAATATATAACAGTAGCAAATGAGCAAACTAATTTAAACAAATTTACCAATTAACCAATAAAAAGTTAAAAACTGAGCCCTGTTCCAGCAGTCTTCAATCTGACAAGTTCTAACTGCACATTCCTGCTACTAGGGCACAGGGGAACCTTCTACAAAAAAAGATGGCCTGGATTAGTGCTCAAGTTATACAACCAAAGATAGATTAAGCCATTCATATCCTGATTTGCTTCATTATACTATTATTATGCTATTATTTTCCTTAGTAGTCTTACTCAAATTAGGCAGAATTTCTTTTTTCCATGCAAAAAAATTATCTCTGCTTATACAATAAATGCTGTATTTTAGTTTTATTCAAATTATAAATTTCCTGTTCTTTAGCAAAAAGTGTTTCATCATTTCTTTCTAGACTATCAAAAATCTCATAACTTAATGTTCTACACTTATTTTTTTTTCTTCTCTTCTTCCCTTCTTTTCTTGTTCACAGTGCATATAACATTCTATATAATTTTGTTTAAAACACAACCATCATTCTGACCACTCCATATAAAAGACTTTCATCTCTACATGATTTTGCCACATTCCAACATTTTATCTTTTCCTGTCTCTCCCCATTTAAGTTAATTTATTCTTTTAATCCCTTAGCCTATGTTTAAATGTACATCATTCCCTTTTAACCAAATCCAAATAACTCTGTGGTCAGAAAAACCTGTTGTCACAATATTTTCTTCAAAAATGAGTAATCCCGAAGAAAACAGAAAACAATGCATTTCCATTCTATGCTCTCCTCTACTATAAGTACATGTAGTTTTATCCCAGATTCTCAATTGCTCACATTTTATCATTTCTAGTATTTTTTTAACATCATAATCTTTTTTCTTTTGACATCTTACATTACAGTTGCAATCACCTACCACAATTATCTCCATATTTATAGCAACATACTGAATTAAATTTTTAAACATATCTTCTCTCTCTCATTTTGAGAAAAAAAATAAATAAATCGTGGTATTTCTCAAAACCTGATTATTCCATCTTATTTATTTATCTCATCCATTTCCTTGCTTTTTTCTTTACTGTGACCATTTATTATTTTCCCTTTTCTTTCCTTTCCTTTACTCTTTTACCAATAGAGCTATTTTTAACTACATTCCATTTTATGTCCTCCATATAACTAACCTCTGAGCCGTCTTCTTCTAATACCACCTTTTTTCCTTATCAACATCTTGCTTCTCTTGTTTGAGTTCTGGAACCTTCATTTGTATTAAATCTATTTGTGTATCTATAACTTCCAATTCTATTTCTAAGTATTTAGTAACCTGCCTCTGGTCCATCTGTGTATCTATACTCTCTGACTATGTCTCTTCACATTCCAAACCTGAATGTTTTGTCTTTTTACATGTATAACATTTTAACACATATGTCTTCATATCATGTCCTAGCTCTCCATATATATAACGTTTTCTCTTTTCACAATTGCTAATCAGATGATCAGATTTACCAAAAGAAAACAACATTTTGGTTGACCTAAATATCTCACCATACCTTTGTCCCCTCCACATTTATAATACTAGGAATGTGCACATTACTTTTCATTTTCTACATTCAATATCACAAGCCAGTGCCACACCACAGTCCATAAACCTCTTTTATCATATACATTTAAAATTTCTAATAAATAGTTGCATATTTTTAATAAATGCTGTTTTAAAGACTCTTTCTCTATTTCACTATTTAAATTGTATATGAATCTTTTTTCTTGTTTCTCTGAAAAAAGTCTTTAGGATATACTGATTCCAAAGGAAACAGTCTTTCTTTTTTCATATTTTTTTATACATTTCTCCATCAATTGTCCAATTAAAAAAATTATGAAACAGTAAGTTTCTTTATTTATATGTATAAAAGCTCTTACCTCATTAGCTTTAGTTCAAAGAGGTTTGATGATCTTATCCTATACCTTGTATCTCTCAAGTTCAGTATCCTTTTATTTTCTTGTTCTTACCTTGAATTACTTATTTTTCTTAATTGTTGAATATTTTTTCACTTCTTTTTTTCTGCAGTCTTATCTTTACCATTTATGCATATGACTTCTTTACTGTAGATTCTGCTCACTGACTATTCTCACTGTATTCTGTCCATAATTTCACTCCAGGAAATATTTTTACCACTTTCTGGATCAGTCATATCTGCCAAGTCCATCAATAAATCATCCCATATCCTTCCCGAATGGAGGGTTGTAACAACACACACACTTGTGCTGAATCCTCTTTCCCAAAGAGATTTTGCTGGAAAACATCCTCCAAATCCAACAGTAGTATAGCTTCTTCTCCTCCTTCCACCACCGCATGGAACTCCTGCAAAGGCATGACTACCTTCATATCATCATCACCTCGTAAACTCTCTTTTAAACGCTCACCCACCTTTAACTCATCTCTGCATTTCTCAAAAATAAGTATGTCCTTCCTCATCTCCTTTTCTTCATCCTAGATGAACAATTTACTACTTTCATGTGAATCTATTTCTCTTTTTCATTTTTATTGACTCCATACTTTCTACCGGTTTCTCCTAGCTGCCTCCATGCTCAGGCCAGAAACTGGATGTACTACAAACAATTTATTCTCCTGTCCACAAAGAGCAGGGAAGGTTCCCTTATGCCCTGGCCAATTATCCTCCAGTATTATAAATAGCACCTTGGGTCGCCCCTGACAAGGAGAGTTTTAAGCACTCACATTTGTGCATTCAACATCTCAGCTGATGAACTTTACAGTTTTAAGTCTTCCACAAAAAAAAAAAAAAAAAAAAAAAAAAAACTTGAGAAGTGTTTACACTTGCATGTTTTCATGGAGCCAAATTGTAACCAAGCCCTATCTGTTAAGTAGACAGCTTAATGGGTTAAGGACAATAGAAAACAGCAGTGGTGGCAAAGAATCACACTGGAATATCCCCCTTTGAATTTTTATTCTTGGAACAATAATTTGCCGCTTGTCATGATTTCATTGCAAAGTGATTTGTCACTGTAATAGATCAATGTAGAATGTATCTTATACAGCCATAAGCACTCCTTTATCTGTGAATGTGGAATGCTGTCTAATGTTTTTTGTAATTTATCCATTCCATACTTAGAGTCTTCCCCTATTTACAATTGTCCATTATGACTTTATTTAGCAACAATTGATCCTTTATTACATATGACTTTCTTTTGTTACCTTTTTGTTCTCTTGCCATGACTGAGTTTTCTTCTAAATGACTATAAACTCTGTCTGCATCAATTCCCATGTATATTTTATACCTCTTCGGAAGGCAAGTTATTGGTCTATAATTTTTAGGATAGCTTGCTGGTTCACTCTTAAGTAGGAGTATAATTTTTCCTGCTGTTAATCAGGTTTGTGTCTGTTCATGATGCATATATAAGTAGTTCCTACTCAAGGCTAGCTCTTCATGTAAAGATATTAATACTTTTAGGCAGAGGTTAGGCACTGCATCTGGGCCTGAGGTTTTCCATTTAAGGGCTTTTCTTAATTTTGTTTTAACTTCTCTGGCTGTCACTTCACCCCATTTCATATTGTGTACATTTGAAGTTCTTACTGTTCTTTATTTTTTTTTTTACTTCTCCTACATGCACCATTAATATACAAGAAATGTAAATATGTAACAAACCTGTTAATCTTCTGTAAAGTACCCTTCTCTTTAACCTAATTAGTACTGACATAATCAGAACAGACTGCCACTAATATAGATTATTACTTTTATTATTATTCTCAAAAACTGACTTGATCATTGCATTTTGAAAATCCAAAATATAAATATAATTTACATCAACTCATTTCATCCAATACAAGTCCTTCATTCTAATAACAAATAGGATGAACAACATACTCTACTTAATAGCAAAGGACCTTGCAAGATAACACAAATGAAATGCATAGTATCTTTCAAACCAACGAAGGACTGGGGATAACAGAGAGACAGACTTCTAGTGAAGGAAACCAGAGAGTCATTTTAAATTATGACATTCCTTTACTCATTCTCATTGCAGTGGAGTTCCATAAAAACTTGGAAATGATAAACTGAAAAAGTTTAGCATATTTTGAAAAAACTAATGTGACTCTGGTACCTGATCAAGTTTAAAATCCTGAAAGCTTGCAGTTTGCTGATAAATAATAGTCGTAACCTTTTTCAGGCTGACATTTTAGATAATAGTTCCTTAATTAAGGAGAAGAACAAGGTTTGAAAAGATAATGAGATCCATGTAGGAATATTGGGAAACAGGGTTAATACATATAATGTCGGTATCTGCTAAACCCTCTAAATAGATTGTATTAAGGGGAGACAATCATAGAGTTAGTCAAATTCAGAAAGAGTCATGACACTAATGACACATTATTTACATCCATAGTATGAGTTATAGAGATCTTAAAGGATCTGTTCTTTGACTGAGACATTAAACCAATGACCATTAGCCTACATTGGTGGTAAGAGAGGGGGTGTAAAAGATCTCACTGCACTTATTAAGAAGAGTATGGGGATTTTTCCCTATGCCCTGGCCACATTTTTTTCCACATATTAAGATTACTACTTCAGGTCTTCCCTGAAAAGATGGTACAAGCCTGCTAAGATTAACCCAGTCAGAAAGGTAAATAAATAATTAAATAAAATATGTTGAACATACTAGGCAATCATCTGTGAACAACAAGGTAGTTAACTTGTCAGAACCAAGTATAGCAATACTAGTGTATGAAAAATACTTTCAAAGGTGAAAAGGCAATCTTTTAACCAATGGAAAAAAAAGTTGCAAAGGACACTCTTATTTGGTACCTTTTGTAATTTTTAATGTATGGAAAAACACGTGTGTCTAGTAATTAATCATTCTATTTGAAAGACATAAAGCAGTTTGCATTTATCTATAGCTGTTGTAGGAAACCCCACACAATGAAGAAAGGGCCAATTAACTGCACCAAAAGTCTTTTAGAAATTTGGTAGTAAAACTGAAGTGCAAGTATAAAGCTTATCAGGGTGTAAACCATACCCATTAGGATGTAACATGGTCTGCCCAGCCCATACACCCTAGTGTAGCAAGTACTTCAGGAAAACACAGCATTCAATAGAAAGAACACATGGCACTGGTTTGGTCCTGAGGTGACAATGGGAAATGGATATAGCAATCCTCATGTACCAAGTGTATATACATCGAGGAACTGCTAAAGTAATCTCTAGGTAGCAACCTGAGAGATACCCAGTGTATCCTCAGCTTATCTCTGGAAGGTCAATAAGGCAAATATACATACTGTGGTATCCACAAATATAGGAAGGCCATGCATTCCCCAGTTCCCATCCATGGGTCATACAAACTCACCAAAGCTTGTATTATAATGATTTCCACTCTAAACCTGTCCAAGATTTCCTACTCAGCAAATTTCATATGGGTTAGCCTTTACCTGTCTTCTACTAGGCCAGTGAGTACTGCTTGGTGATTTCAAAGTGGATCGAAACAGCATAACTTCACATTTTATATCCTTTGTGCACAATGCATACCTGCACATCAAAAAAATATTATGAATCACACAGTGGTGGGAAGATCACCTTATTTGCATATGACAGTCACAGACTTATCCTCATTTGCATCTCATTACTGACTCATTTGCTTATGTCCAACAGCATTGGAAATAAATGCATTCAGTGACTGGTGCAAAGAAAATAAACAAATAGCAGACCTAAAACATACTGATAAGTATCATCAGTTTTACAAAAATGCTGTGCCACAGTGTGAAATGTAGAAGGGCACAAATGGGAATGAGCAGTTTGTAGTACTGAGGGATGGAACTCACCCTCACCAAACAGAAACATCATCCTAATGACAGAAACAAACTTTGTAACGGCAGCAGTGTTTTTAAAGTAATCAGAAAACAATCAGAAAAACATGAACTGACAGAGCAAACCATTAGTCTTTATTTAACATTAAAGGTCTAGAAGTACTAAGAAATCCATCAAAACAGTACCCTTATGCATGAAAAAGAAGTTGAAACCATATTGGTAGACACCCAACTCCTTTGTGGTGTTTTTTTTTTTTGCTACAGTAAGGAATAATAAATGCACAAAGAAACTAACCTTAAACAATTACCCCATATTAACAACAGAAACAATATCTCATACATAGGAAGGATATTCTATGAACTAATTGAATCCCATGTAACAAAATTTACAAAGCTACATATCTGATCAAAAGACAAAATTATTTAATCAGTACAGAGCTGCGTACAATACACATAAAATTTCTGTTTAACTTAGAAACACTGTTTTGTCATCCAGAACTATTGTTGTAAGACATGTACAATGGGCAGCTGGTGTATCTGAGAATTCATGGGAATCAACCATGTAATTAAAGCTAACTGCAAAGAAACAGTGCAAGAGAAATAGTACAGTAATTATTCAAAAGCTGCTGCGCTGGCATTATTATCTAAAAGAGGAATGTGGCCTGGTAATAATGAATATAACAGCAAGCAAAAAAAACATCTTTAAGAAGCTACTACAAACCCAGTGTAAAAGACTTCCAAAGTTTAAGTTTAACAAGTGGAAAGCTATCCATAAGCATGTATAAGTTACAAAAAAGAATCCTTCCATCTAACTGTAATGTGCATCCATATCATACAAAAAAATCCAATAAATATACCACCCACATTACAAAAATAGAAAATTCTTTAGAAAATGAAACAGTCTACTGTATATGGGTCTATATTAAATTATCGAATGGCATGAACGTCGAACGGCCGAAATATCGAAAGTGCCGTTCACATTACTTGGTTTTATGGGGGGCTGCACCCCCACACCCCCCTAATTATATATACCAGCTTCAAGATCACACTACAGTGAAGAAAGGGCAAAATTGCTGATCTTTCCTGCACCCCAATCCCACAAACCAGAACTCGATGTACGGCACTTTCGATAATCCGGCCATTCGACATTCGCACTGTTCGATAATTTAATATCGATCTACTATATAACCTAGTCTCATTTGGAATCTCAAAACTTCACACTCACAAATGACTTCAAAATAAAACAAAATTCAATCAGAAGTAAACAACTACAGAACTGCATACAACAGTTGGAAATGACAGCGTGAATTAATCACAGGAGCAGATGCATCTAGAGTTTACATTGTATTAAAAAACAGAGCTATAAATACAATAAAAAGTCACTGTAAAAATGAAGGCAACACTTAAACATCGTAAACTCACTTTGAACTACGTTCCTAGAGAAAAAAAAATCACCAGTTATAGAAAGAAGAGTAACCCGTGTTCAAAATATGAACAACGACTGACCAATGCATTCAATACAACTAAACAGTGTATGTTAAGTTGTCTATCTCGCCTTCATTCTTGCTGGATGGGTTCGGAGCCGACCTCGGCTCCGACTCGGCCACTCTAAAAGCTTGAGAGTTGGTTCTACCGGCTCGAGGCTCCCCTTATATCCCACAATGCTAGGCGGTATTACCTCAGATCTCGTTTGCCGCTACAGCGATCGAGGTGTATTGTTTCTACCGGCTTCAGGTCAGTTATTATAGATTACTCTATAGTTAAATTAAACCCCTTTAATTTAGTTTTTTATAGTTAATTCCCTAAACTTAGTGGATTTTGACCCTTTCCTACCTGTTTATCCACCCTTTTTTCCTCAAGAACTTATTAGTTCTTCCCTCAGGCCTTCGGGCCCTTCCATCCCCTCTTTTAGTGGAGTGTATGTGTTTTTTTTAGGGATTTAAAAAAAGAGAACTAATTGTTTTTAGTTAACCTTAGTGGACAGTGTAATCGGTGTGTTTGTGTGTGTGGTGGTTACACTTTTTCCTTAAAAATGTCTAAGGATTCAAAGGTCTCAGGCTTCAAGAAGTGTGACTCGTGCTGTCAGAAAATGTCTCTGACAGACGGTCACACTTTGTGTGTACTGCCTGGGACCTGCAGGACTCTTGTGCTGTATGCCATGGCTTCAGCCCTAGAGTCCTGCAGGAAAGAAAAAACAAGCTTATCTTAAGAGGCTTGCTTAAGCCTGAGGGTTCCCCTACTGCTACTTCGGGTAAACCCTCTAAGGCTCCTAGGTCCTCGACTCCAGCTTCTGAGTCGAGGCCTAAGGCTTCGAAACCTACTTCTACATTGGCTGCGGCTGGAGCCGATGAGACTCGAACTGCAACTTCTGTGGTTCCCTCGGCTCCGGCTGGAGCCGAGGCATTGGAAATTTCTGAGTCGACTCCGATCAGACTATCGGAACCGACATCTAGAAAGAGGTCCAGGTCACCGTCTCTTGGCTCCGTTCATTCGGCTCCAGCATCTCCCTTGCTGTCTGAACGGAGCCATAGATCTCACTCCTCTAGATCATCGAGGCTTTCGGATCATGACCTTCAGAGGGTAGTGAGTTGACTTCTTAAGTCCGAGGCACTGGCCCAAATGCTTCAGAGCCCGACTCATCAGTCGATGCTTAACCCTATCCCTCAAGAGGTTCCTCCTCCGACTCCTTTGAGCTCGCAGCACGGCTGAACCGAGACTGTGGTAGCGGAACCGATACAATTGCCTTCGGTTCCGTCATTGGCTCCGATTTCTTCCTTGGAAGAATCTCGCGGACTTCGAGTGGCATCGGACCCTTGTCCGACCCGGTCTCCCTCTCGGTGCGCTGGTGAGTTCGGCTCCGACATCGGCCTCGGAGCCATCGCTGTCGGTGCCGAGGGAGGTTCTCAGCTTTGAGCGGGACCTTTGGCTCTGCCTGACAGGGTGCCGAGGTCATGCGGAGTGTGTTGGAACCCGGTTCAACTCCACAGTCGGTTCCGTCCGCCTCCCTCTTGGTGCCTCAGGTTATGTCTGCTCACTCCCTCATCCCAGACCGCAGAGAGCCAGCTCCTCAAGAATCCCCTGTGGGATCTCATCCTCTTCGAGGCCTCTCCTGAATTGGCAGGGAGCCCCTAGGAAGAGAAAGTGTAAGAGGAAGCACATAGACTCACCTGAGTCTGTCACCTCTGACACAGATTTAGAGGATTCCGAGGGTTCCCCATTCCCCTTCTGAAGATGTCTCTTTGCAGACATTCTAGAGATCCTGAAACAGAGGGGAAATTGGCCAGCCCTTAACCCTTCAGAGGATGAATCTGTGTATCTTGAGGCGTTTGGCTCTCGCCCTTCCACCTCCTGGGTGTCCCCTTTGACCCCCTCATGCAGGTGGTAGCAAAAAAGGCTTGGACGGCTCCTGACTCAGTGGACCCCACCCCCAGGAGACCTTCAAAGTTTATCACAGCACCAACAGATAAGCAATTTCTGACTAAGGGAGTTTCTGTGGATGCTATGGTGGTAGCTGCTGCCACTAAGAAGGAGCTAGCTGATCCTTTGGTGCCTGTCCATCCTCCTAACAAGGAATCTAGGTTTATGGACAGGTACGGGAAGCGGATGTTTTTGTCAGCGACCTTTGCTATGCGTTCACTGAACTACCTATGCCGTTTCACTCGTCTTCAAAGAGACTTGATCAAGGAAGCGAGTGAGATGTTGAAGGACCCTACAGCTGCGGGTTTTCAGGACAAGATGAATGCTCAGCTGGCTACCCTAAACTCTATAGCTAACTCCTCCATGCGCCTCCTTTCATATGCGGCTGATGGAGCGAGCAGAGCTGCAGGGACAGGTGTGGCGGCATGCCTGGATGCGGCTATGCAATTTTATGGACCCCTTTAAAACATCTTTCACTAATTCCCGTTTGATGGATCATCCCTTTTTGGTCCTCAAGTGAAAGAAACCTTGACAAGGAGACAGATGGCAAAACTCTTTCTGCCGTCGGAGTCCGTTTTTCTACTCCTTCTAGACCTTTACCCCAAAGGCCAGAAAAGTGGAAAGATGTGGTTCCACAAACAATCTCAAGGGACTTTGCCTGACGCACAGAGTCAGTTCCCCTCTAGAGGCAGAGGGGGGAACAATAATGGTAGACGTCGCCCTAGAGGCAGGGGGGGTCCGCAGAACCAGGGCAATCGAGAAACCTTTTCCGATAAGCCCTTCCAGCATCCCTAAGGTGTTGCCCGACTGTCCATCTTCAGAGGCAGTCGGGGGAAGATTATCACTGTACCCAGAAGCCTGGCGATCCCTAACTCAAGACAAGTGGGTACAGTCCATCATTTCGAAGGCTATTCCATTCCGTTCTTCGCATTCCAAATCAATCAAAAATCCCTTCCAGATGTTCCACCCGCTCAAAGGGATCAAGCAGCGTTGGAAATATCAAAGTTGCTTGCAAAAAGAGCCATTCAGCCAGTGCCAGCAGACCAGCAAGGATCCGGAATCTACTCCAAGTTCTTTTGGTTCCAAAGAAAACAGGGGACTGGAGACCCATTTTGGATCTCAGTATCTTGAACAAGTCTGTCAAGAAAACAAGATTTCGGATGGTCACGCTACAATCCATCCTACCCCTATTGGGAAAGGAAAACTGGATGTGCTCTATAGACCTCCAGGATGCGTACTATCATATAAAAATGAACAGGCGCTCCAGGAGATTCCTCCACTTCAGGCTGGGAACCAGTCACTTTCAATTCAGAGCCCTGCCCTTTGGACTCACCACTGCCCCGGTGTTTACCAAATGCATGGCAGTGGTAGCTTCTCACCTGAGACGTCAAGGATTCCAGGTGTTTCCTTACTTAGACAATTGGCTCCTCACAGCTCCTACCAAGCATCTTCTTCTACTTGCCAGAGACTACACCTTTCGCATTTTTCAAAAGTTAGGTATCTCAATAAATTGCGGAAAGTCTGTTTTGTATTACCTTCATAGGCGCAAATCTAGACACAGTCAACATGTCTGCGAGGCTCACAGACCAAAGAATAGCAGACATACACAAACTGGTCTCCCTTCTCTTCCACAGCAACAGAGTCAAAGTCAGATTAGTTCTAAAAGTACTAGGGATTATGGTGGATGATATCCCTCTACTTCTATTAGCCAGATTTCACATGAGAATCCTTCAATGGATGCTCTTCACACAATGGTCATACCAACATCTTCCGATGTCCCACACCATTGTGATTATGCAAGAATCATCTTCTTTGGTGGGTTTCTTCCCCCCAGCTCTTCCTAGGAAGACCCTTTGTCCTTCCCCCTCTGGTTGCTACTCTGACAACGGACGCCTCCCTGATCGGGTGGGGGGGGCATTATCAGGGCAGAACAGTCCAGGGCATTTGGCAACCAGTGCCACTTGCATATAATTGTTCTAGAGATGAGAGCAGTGCTTCTAGCGTTGCAAGTCCTTCAAGACTCTCTTCCCTTGGGAACGATAGCAATTCAGACGGACAACATGTCTGTAGTGTGGTATATCAACAAACAAGGTGGAACCAGGTCCTACCCCCTATGTTGAGAAGCACTCAGACTGTGGCAATGGGCGATTTCTTCTCAGTGGTTTCTGATAGCAGGAAGTCCAATCTGACAAATTGAGCAGAGCTATTCTCATGCCTCACGAGTGGTCTCTGAAAGATTCTATCTTGGAGAGAATTTTTCTCAAGTGGGGTCAGCCTTGCTGCGACCTTTTTGCTACTCCCCAAAACAGCAAGTGCAAAGACTATTTCACCCTCTTCCCTTTACCAGGCCAGCCCAGCAGAGACGCTCTAGTCCAAGTTTGGCCCCGGGGACTTCTGTATGCATTCCCTCCCTTCCCACTAATCTCTCAAGTGATACAGAAAGCTATCGCTCAGAAGGCCTCATTGATCTTCATTGCTCCTTACTGGCCTCGACAGGTTTGGTTCCCCTTTCTACATCAATTTCTGTTGGAGCAACCTTGGCATCTGGACCTAGTTCCAGATCTTTTGATCCATCAGTCGGTCAGTTACATCGCTCCCTCTCTGAACCTCACTGCTTGGTTCCTCCAGTTCCAACCTTAGCCAGGCTTCCTCAAATATCTCACTCTGTTCGAGATATTTTGATAGCTTCCCATACATCTTCCACTCAGAAGATTTATCTTAGTAAGTGGAAACGTTTCGCCTATTGGGCTCAAGGAAAGGACATAGATCCTTTCACTGCTCCCATCCAAATAGTCCTTGATTTTCTAGCTGAACTTTTCCATGCAGGTTCATCTCCTTCTACTCTTAAAGTTCAATTGGCAGCTATATCTAACTTTCATGTGGGCATCTCAGATTCTGCCATCATGTCTCACAAGCTTTGCAAAGACCTCCTATAAGAAATCCTCCTCCTCTTGGGACCTTAATTTAGTTCTCACATCTTGAACCTGCAGCTTCCTGTTCAATGAAATTGCGGTAGCCATTACTTCAGCTAGGACCAATCCATCCTTTTTACCTAAAGTAGCCTCTGCGGCAAATCTAAATCAAAACATTGACCTCCCTGTGTTTTTTCCTAACTTTTCTAACAGGTCTGAACAAAGATTACATTGGCTAGATGTCCATCGTCAATTAAGGTATTATTTGGATAGGACCAAACAGATCAGAAAAACTGACCAGTTGTTTGTCTCTTATGCAGAAGGCAGAAAGGGCCTTTCAGTTTCAAAGGTATCACTTTCCAGATGGCTCAACATCCCTGATTTCCTTTGTGTATGAAATTAGACACCAAAAGTTGCCTAACAAACCAAAGGCCCATTCGACTAGAGCTTTGGCTACTTCTATAGCTTTCCAAGACAGGCTGCCTACTGATACCATTTACATGCTACATGGGCTATCCTCACACTTTTATTTCTCATTATAAGCTGGATCTAGCTTCTAGACATAGAGCTAATTTTGGTTCCACTGTTCTCAAGAGTCTGTTCCGATAGGCCACCTGGGACAAGGTGCTAGTCCCATCCAGCAAGAATGAAAATAGACAACTTAACATATAGAAGTTATGTTCTTACCATAACGTTCCATGTTAGTTGTCTTTTCCCTCCTTCCCCCTAGCCTGGACAGACCTAGAGGAGTTTGATTGTGACCTCTCTTTCTTCCACCTCTATTGTATATGTATATGCTATACTTTGCATATATCCCTTCATCAGGTTTCAGGTCACCTTCTTCCTCTCCTTTTTATAGAGGTGGTGTTTCCTTTTTCCAGTATTTCTGGATTTATTATTGGCTGGGCCTAGCTTACAAACGAGATCTGAGGTAATACCGCCTAGCATTGTGGGATATAAGAACCAACTCTCGAGCTTTTAGAGTGGCAACCCATCCAGCAAGAAAGAAGGCGAGAAGAAGACAACTAACATGGAACGTTATGGTAAGAACATAACTTCTATTTATTTCAAATTGAGAATTACCCTTGTCGATAAGTCTGGTAATCAAGTCCCAGATAAGCATACACACCTTCTAAGCATGTTAACAATATAAAAAATACAATGGCTGAAAAACTCTTCAATAGTGGTTAACACATACTGTCCTTCGCTCGTGACTAAGCAGTTTGTTAACTTGTACGTGCAGCACATTTTGTGTTACACAATATTTTCTTAGCAGCTGTAGTAATGTAAAATCCCTTGTTGTGAAAGGAGCTAGGATGATGTATAAATGGGAGGAAGACAGAGTGTTTGCCTTCTTACAAGAAATGAAGAGTAAGATATGTTAAAATAATGTGGCGTTGGACATCTTATTTATTTGGAAACAAACACAGGTGTGCTTTATTCACCTGCCATGCTTTTAAGTATATATTCTTTTAAGTATTGATGATTAACCATTTTGGTGCATCTCAGGTAAAGGAAGTAATTGAAATTAGATGTCAATTCTAAACTGTACTGAAACGAATAATGTAAAAAGAATCATATATAAAATAAATAACATTGCGACTTATCAGTAAAGTATATCTCCATCTAGTAATATTTTCATAGTTTTCCTGGATTTTACAGAGGAAAATGCAAGTTATCTTACCTGCTCCCATGGAAGTGGCATGTTTAATTTTATTTTTTATATGATATAAGGGATGGCTTTCCATATATATCTGTAGCACTGTCACATACATCTTTGCTTATTTTGAAGTCTGCACAAGCTTTTTTCTACAAATATGTTATGTGTCTGATGATTTTATTCGTTATTATTTGCAGAACTATTTGTCCCAGTCCCCTTTAATAAACACAACACACCAAATGACATTTGAAGACCTTTATTAAAACTTCCATAACATAACTTTGATTACCAAAATTTGTTAAATACAGCTGGTCATGGTGTATTTGATTCTAAACACAGCATAAACATCTTTGCAATGTTAAACAGGACAGTGTACCTGCTCATACAGCCCCAGTAAGCAGCGTCCATACCTTTGCTCACTTACTTTACTTATAAACATCCTTATAATGTTAATCAGGACAGCGTACCTGCTCATCCTGTCCAGTAAGCAGCGTCCATACCTTTGCTCACTTACTTTACTTAAGAAGCTTCATAAACGATTCACTTAATTACCTTCCAACCAAATAAGCAGCATCCTTACCTCCACTTGCTTATCTATTCAACAAGAACTCCTTGAAATGCACCACCAGACACAAGTGGGGGAACAGAAGAGGGCAAGCCTGTCCCTCTTCTCCACCACCAGCCTGACCAGGCTGTTCCCCCTCACCACCAACTTCCATCAGCTAGCAACCCCTTGGGGACAAGGCCAAACATCATTCGGTGTACAATAATTACCAGGACATTACCAGCCCCTGGCAATTACCTAATGCTTACCAAAGCATCACCTGCCACTGGAGCAAGAATACTCAACCCCAACCACCAAAATAAAAGCAATTGCATTTCACCCTTCCCAAACAATTTATTTTACTTGCCCAATGCCATACAGAACCTGAAAAACTTCAAAATGCCATTTAACCACCGCCTTGCCAACACCAACTACCCATATCAACAGTAAGACACCTAAACCACATGATGGCTTTAGCAGTCTGATCCCTCTTTACTCTATCAATACCCTTGAATGCCACCAATAATATACCAAACTGAAAATGCCCTATGCCAAAGGTCAAAACCAGATTATACCAGAATGAAAATGCCCTATGCCACCTGGTCAACACAAGATTAGTGACATGCCAACCCCATCCTGCATGTAGAAATTAAACCATATCTTTCTCTCCTTCAAGTACAGTAAATCAGACCACACTTCCATGCAAGGACACTCATGTAACTCACAAATTGACCCAATTACTCCACTCTTGCCCTATGTGTTCCACCATGAACCAATGACCATCCATCTCCTACAACAAACCTATCCCAACCTTTCAACATAATGAAACCCTAGCCATAATTAACTTCACATTCCCTTAACACCCATGCGAGTAATGAACAAATATTAAAGTGGATTACCTACACGTTATGATGTACCACTCCAGAATGAAAACCTGTAAACCTATGACACCTAAAGCAAGATCTTAATGCTGACCATTACCCTGTGATAAGTTTGTGTTCCCTCAAGCACCACCTCAGAAAGGTCCATTGCACCTTCTATGTTAGCAATTTCATGGATGCCCATGGTAAATAAAGAGGCACTATTCCATAACAGGCCCAGTCCATAAGAAAATTACATTCTTAAACATCCTATGAGCCCAAAGTTACAAGTTACCCGATGAAAAGTCTGCAAACAGTAGAGGCACTAACCAACCCGAACCGCCACTCATACTCACAAGACCTATAAATCCCCATTCATAGCTCAGATTACATTAAATTGCCTGGATGATGTCCCAATATTGAGCTGCCAGTGGTAGGAACATCTATCACAGAAGCATACAGCTTTCAAGCTCACCTCCTTCCAGCCACCAATTGATGTCCTCTATGTATTTGTCTATCTGCAACCTCGATACTCACCAGTCTAGCAAACCACTCTGCAAAGAAAAGAAACAAGTGGAAATCCTCTAACCACCAACAAACACTGCCAAAGGTCCAACGCATTAATCCACTGTGCAGCCACTACCCTGCCCCATATTCATAATATGTCATCCCCATTTAATCATGCTTATTTATTGTAGGGTTTCCATATTGTTATTCTATACTCAAGTTTGGGTCTAATGTAAGTAACAATTAATGACATCATTATTTTGATTACCTAACTTTATATATCTTTTATACCACCTATAGTACTATAATTATGGTTAACCACTTTGTTGAAATGATTATGAAACCAGCCCCCCCCTCCCCGGCTTTTTTTTTTTTCTTTTTTTTTCATTTCTTTACTATGACTCATATTCTCTTGGACAAGAGTGATAAGTGCTACCCGCAGAAAAAGAGCCAAACTTGTCTAGCTCGTAACCATCCCCAAGCCAGTGGCCTAATACCTTCCTATGATACTAAGGGTGCTGTGACTCCACTCCACCTACCTGAACCCCATCCACATTGACATGCCTTAATGAGCACTAAATAAAATGCATTACCTGTAACCTCACCAAGCCCACTGCAGGAACTCAAGCTCTTACCTATGGCCAATGGCTGTTGCTCCCTTTTACTATTGAATGCAAATGCCCAAAAGCAGGGACAACTTTCAACATTAATCTAACATACTGAATGGTTAATAGAACAAATTGTACAACCAATTAACCCTGAGATCACAAACTCGAATGCCTATCCTTCTTTGACTAGCAGTGTAAATCCTCTACCAAAACTCAACAACTTGAAATCCAATTACTTCTGTCAGTAACTGTTGCCCACTTGTGCACCCCATGTGTAACCTCCTCACTCACCACTGCATCCATCATCTGCGAATTCACTGTGGATCACCACAACTGATACTCGGCACACCACAATCCACAAAGAAACGGACAAAAGTAAATCCTCTAAGAGGTAAAGAGAATGCTCCATCTTATACCCCCCCATTCCAAATTATAGCAGCAGTGTTCCAAAACCCCCATCTGCAAGAAAGAAAAGACATGTAAATCATCTAAAATACTTAACGCACATTTCAAGACATCTCCAAAACAACCTATCATGCCAACTCATGGAGTGTACACCGTCACACACATTTACGACAAAGCAGCCATAACTGAAGCTACACTTCCAATGAACCTATCAAACAACCACTATAAATTTAAATACCAATTGAGTATGTTACAACTAAACCCCACACCTGAAGGGACCTATCAATATCCACAACCAGGGTAACCTTATGATTCCATACCACATCACTTAGTGCAACGGATAAGCCAAGCTAACTTGTATTGTAAAACCATCTGCCTAGCTCTTAACCTTCCATTTCCAAATGAAGCACCTAACCAAACCTAGTGTCGAACAAATGGTCAAAACGCAGCAAACCTAATAGGTTACTAGCAGCTTACGGTGCTATCAAGGGGACCCACTGCAATCTTTCCCCCCAACAACTCTGTCACATGTAATCATGGCGTGGGCTCCCTTCCTACTCTTCTTTTTTCTTTCTTTTTCTTTCTTTAAAAACCTGCTTAACTTTCCCAGTTGAGGCTGTTAATATGCCATACTAAGCCATTAGTAGGTGTACCACGTTCTGTCCATGTGTTTCCTGTTTGCACACATTTTGAACATCTATACATGCCATAAAGTTTTCTTTTCATCTGTATTTCCTTTTTTCTATGAAGTCTTCATTGTTTCCATAATAAAGTGGGTATGGAGAAAGGGTACCAGATAAGAACTGTCTTTAGTTGTCAATTTAATTTCAAGAAAGCTAGTACAAGAGAATGGAACAATAACTGAAATGCCTGCTGTTTATTTATTTTTTTATTTTTTCTTTCCACCTTAGGCAGACCCTGGTGTTGTGGTTGACTAGAATATGTCCATCTCCTATTAATCGTCATTATTCAGCTATAAGAATAGCTTGTGAATTTTTTTTTGTCCTTTTAAGGTCTGAGCAATGGCTGAGGCATTAAAAAAAATGAAGTTATTAATCAGGATGTGTTTAGCATAATGCCTTAACCTGCTTGCTAAAAGTAATACCTATAATTCAGAATAAAGTAGTCGCTCGGGAAACACCATAATAGTTTGCAATACGTTTTTTTTTTTTTTTTTTTTTTTTTTTAAAGTGCAAGAGAATGGAATGTTCTGAAGAATTTTTGACTGTGTAATTCCTTGTAGTCATTTATTGCATTCTTGGTCTGAAAATATGTGTTTCTGGACAAAAGAACATACATAATTTTCTTTATTGGTATTTATTACAGGAAGGTAAATATTCAGTTCCTTGTCAGAATGTTAACATCATAAAACATGACCGCAGACGCACACGCACCAAGAGCCACACTGCCCTGGCAACTCACGAAACACCACAAACCATGACCTGTGAGCCTGTCAAGCACAGCCCAGCCAACAGAAAACCCAAGACACCATCCGGACACCAGCACGAAGAAAAGAAGAAATGACCACTGAGCAATCCACTGCAAGATGGACACCATTCAGGGAAACCAGACAGGAAACCATACCCCAACATTCTGCATTCCCCATAACATCAGCTCCCTCAATAGCAATGCCTCCCAAGACAAAAGTTCAGCCCCTCACTAGTCCACCCATCAACGACCCAGGAACAGCACCCTCTCAGTTCAGGCATTCCTCAATAACCACCATTCCAAAATGTCTTCCTGGACCATCAATCACAACAGTACTCTGTCCAGTCACAAGAACACACTACTTCCACTCTCCACCGAGAAAGGAACAACCCCGCCGCACGGAATCTCAGGAAATCAATCAGCACACATATGGACCGACAGCCTGCAAAGGCTGACACTCCTGCGAGAAGGCCAGAATGGAGCACCAGGACATCAAGCCCAAATCACACACAGTCCCACTCAGTTTCCTCAATCCCCAGTGATGATCCCGAAAACTCCAACATCATTCCGAGCAGACCAAATCATGGAGCAAACGAGGACAGCCGCACCTCGCATGAGCAGGAACAACCACACGGAACCCCCCCATCTCATCCATCCCCATCAGCACCACTGATCACCACAACAGAATGGGCCTGAAACCGTGGCAGCCGCTAAACTACGCACACCTCAACCCACTCCAAGAAAATGAACCACAACTAATTCCCGTAATAGGATCTTTCATTCATTTTTTTTTTTTTTTTTTTTGAAACAACCCAATGCAATTAACCAGGCCCTACCTTATCCCACCCACATATGATAAACTGACAACAGTTCCTTGTGGGGAAACTCTCAACCCATGAAACAGGCATCCACTTTCTTTAAAAACAAAGCAACAGCAACACTCCACCATTCGCCACTAGATCCCACCAACAAGAATGCCAACACAAACCAAAAACGAGTAAAGCTAACCAAGCACCGGTTCCAACATCCACACACAAAATCACCAACAAGCTTACAAAGATGAAGACATAAAACCCCAGAATGGGAAACCTCCAAGCAAAAGATCACATCCCACACAGCTTAGACTAAAGACTCAGCGGAGAGCTTATTAATGTTAAAAGAAGCCTTTGGGCGTCATGTAGTTATACTAAGTTAATGTAATTATACTAACAGCCAACAAGTCCCACCAAACAATAAACAGCCACACCCTAAACCCATGTTAACAAGAATCACCCACCTCTTCCCTACAGAACCATTCCCAGGCCTACTTGACCACACCAGTACCCACAGGTCATCTGGGAAGAAGAACCTGCCATAGGAAGTTCACACCAAAATGCAATTACTTACCCAGCTACACTCATCTAAATATCTTAAGCACCTCCCATCCTTATCTCATTTCCTTCCAATCAACCCTACCATCGTTTAACCCTTTTACCTCCCCAACCCATTGACCTCCCATTAATATCAACCTAACACCCCTTGAAGATGTCCCAGGACAACTTGGCTTGTTGCCAAGCCTCATTTTATATTATTGCAAAGTGGAAGAATATGCAACCTACCATGTGAATATTAATTAAAGAATTACACATTTGTATAGAAAACAGAACTGTGTAACAGCAATAACTCATGACTGGTTGTGGTTAATGCTTCATTTAACCACAGTTGGCATGGTTAATCCTGACCAATAAGTGCAAGAGACCAAGTCATGTGTTATCGCCTGCAAAAATCATAAAGCACAAGAAAAAACAAAGCCTTCCTACGAAGATACAATACAAAAATCATTCAGGAAGTAAATACACGCAAAACTATAACGGCAACAATTTAAAATATAAAATAAAGTGCATGCTAATGTTCTGTAATTTTTTAAAGTTACAAATACTGTCAAAAATGAATTGTCATATACTGCATAAATTGTTGCAAACTCTTAAAAACTTAGGTTTAGATTCTAAGAGATTCTCTCTGCCTGCACTAAATGGCCAATCAGATATACATTTCAAATGTCAGGACCTGCTGGTGTGAATCTAGAAACATGGAGCCTGAATGGCGAAAAAAGAGACTTAAATGCACAAAGTCTGAAATGGCCATTTTCGGGAATATTCATAGGTTCATAGGTTCATAGGTTCATACTAGGCTATCTGCCCTAGGGCATTTATAAGTCTAGCCAGAGTGTGTTTGGCTTTCGCCACCCATTGTAAATTAATTTTGCTATGCCCTTTTTCAAGGTTAGTACACTGTGCCTCTGTCTAACAGTGACACAGAAGTGATACCCGGGGTAAACCTACGATCTCCCATCCATTCATCAAGATTCCTCTTGAAGAGATTCAATGAGGGACTCTGCCTAACCTGGACAGGGATTTTATTCCAGAGTGAAGGGAGCCTCTGGGTTATGAATCTGTCCCTCCAGCATGTCCTATTTATTTCAGTGCTGAGGTTCAAGTCTCCCGAGCGCGTTGCTCAATGGGATTTGGATTTTCTGAGGTGCAGCATGTCCATTAATTCCGGGTTGGACATGGCTTTATACGTCAGGCACAGATCGCCTCTGAGCAGGCGGTATGCCACTGAATAGAGCTGGAGTTTCTTTAACCTGGCAGCATATGGCATCTGTTTGAGCCCTTTGATCCTCTTGGTGAGGTACTTTTGGGGTCTTTCCAGTTGCTGCAGGTGTCTGGTAAGGTACATCCCAAAAGGGGCATTGTACTCAATTATGGGCCTGATGAGGGATGAGTAAAGAGGCACGATGACCTCCCCTGATCTAGATGTGAATCTCTTCATGATTAGGTGGGCTATATAAAATGTTTTTCTAACCACTTTGGCCACGTGGTTGTCAAATGAGAGATTGCTATCAACTTGGGTCCCCAGGTCACTAATTACTTCTTCTGTACTTAATGGATTACCACCTATGTGGTAATTTGTGGGCACTTTGTTTTTGCCAAAGGGGATGACTATACACTTTTTGGCGTTTAGCTTGAGGCCATGACTCTGGCACTAGTTGTCTGTTTCTATGAGGCCCTTTTGGAGGATGCTTGTGTCGGCTGGAGAGTCGATTATGGTGCCCAGTTTGCAGTCATCTGCGAACTTGGTCAGCCACAGTCCTTCCATGTTGGCCTGTACCTCCGAGAAATATATACCAAACAAGAGAGGTCCCAGCACTGAGCCTTGTGGGATGCCACTTGTAACTGGTTTGGAGTCTGACATGGCTCCAGCAATTCTAACCATGTGGGTTCTGTCCTTGAGCCAGTTTGCAACCCATCTAGTGACATAGGGGTTTATATTTAAGCTGGTGAGCTTATCTATAATGCCCGAGTGGGGTATTGTATCGAAGGCTTTTGCGAGGTCCAGGTAGGCTGTGTGGACCACCTTCCCCTCGTCAATGGCCCTGGTTACTGTTTCAAAGAAATCGACCAGGTTTAAGAGGCAGGATCTGCCCTTAACAAAGCCGAACTGGGTAGGATCCAGTGTCTGTAGGTCCCCAATATCTTTATTTATGAGGTTCATGATGACCCTTTCCATAGCTTTGCAGACCAAGCTAGTCAGGCTTATGGGGTGATAGTTTCCAGGATCCGCTGAGGCACCAACTTTGTGGAGAGGGACCACTGTTGCTGTACACCACTCTTTGGGTACATATCCTGTAGTAAGGCTGAGACTGAACAGTAGTTTTATGTTTGGGTTTAGCTCTTCTTGGAGTTCATGTAGGATGCAGCCCGGGACACCTTCTGGTCCTATTGATGCTGTGTTTTTTGCTTCGGAGAGGGCGGCTCTTACCTGAGCATCTGAGATGTCAGGGGGGCAGCACTCTGCTGGGATAGATATTTGAATTTTGGTGGGGAGGGGGGGGAGAAGTTTGCGCTGAACCTGTCAGCTAGGATGTTGGCAATGTCTGTGGGTTCGATGTATTTTTTGTCATTTTGGACTAATTCTGAGCATATTTGGGAATTCCTGCCCAGGTTCCTAACATAACTAAAGAAAGCCTTGTGATTATCCTTAGTGTCATGTGCAATTTTTCTCTCAAAGCTGGCCTTAGACGATTTTTATGAGTGCCCGTAGTTTTTTGCTAATACTGATCAGAGATGCCTTCCCTTTTTGGGATTTTGCTCTATCATGTAGTAGCTTCCTCCTTCTATTGTATAGTTTGTTTATGGCTGGGGTCCACCAGACAGGACGGCTGCCTTTGGAGGATTGGGTCATGGTTTTATTTGGGATTGCATGACCCATGCATTCCTGAAGGTGTTCATAGAATGCGTTTATAAAGGATTCTGCAGTCTGGGCTGTATCTTCCACAGGCTCGGGGGCTTTGAAGGATTCCACCTCGGTTTTGAGGAGTGTGAAATTTGCTTTAGAGAAGTTTTTCACTGTGGTTTTCTGGGCAGGGGGTGGGGTCGGGATGTGAATATCCAATGAGATTAGTTTATGGTCTGATCTTACCAATGAGGGATACACTTCTGGTCTGAAGCATAGAGTCTCATGTTAGTGATGATCAGGTCCAGTATGTTTTCCCCTCTTGAGGGAGTGGTAACAAGTTGTTCCATAGCATTTGAGTTTATAAATTCTTGGAACCTTTGGGCTAGGGTGTTGGAGCTAGAGTAATGTTCCCAGTCTATGTTTGGGTAGTTGATGTCACCCAATATAATGGTGTTTGGAGAGACCTTCATATTTTCCAGTGTTCTCAGTAAGGCCGAGTGGGGTTCCTGGGATTGGGAGGGTGGTCTGTAGCAGGCTATAAACTGGAAGGCAGTTTTACCCACTGTTAGTTGCACATGGATAGTCTCTGATGCTTCGTGTTGTGCCACCAACCTGGAGGTGTGGGTATCTTTGACGAACATTGATACTCCCCCTCCTTTTGTGGTTTGGTCCAAGTTTTGGGGCCGAAAAGCATGGTATGAGGTATAACCTGGTAGTGCTGGGGTGCTCTCGGGATCCGTGAACCAGGTTTCTGTTACTGCACAGATATCGATGTTCTCCATGCTAAGGAGAGTTTCGAGTGCATGCATCTTGAGGTTTAGACTTCTGGCGTTGAGTAGCATTACTCTTAGTTTCTTATCCCTTGTGATACCTATGGAGATGGGTTTGCCTTTTGAGCCTTGCCTAAAAAAGGCACTATGGGGGAAGCAAGAGCCTTTGCCAATATCCGAAAACCCAGGGGTGACAGGTGCAAGCCGTCCCTAGCAAAGCATTGTGGCTTGTCCAGCATCTCATCCCAGGCTGACAGGCATTGGATCCCCTTTGAATGACACCAATACTTAAGCCAATTGTTGAAATTGATCATCTTGTCTTCATATTGTGGCATCATTCTTGGAGAGGGTAAGATGCTACTCAAGGTCAGGGTCATACCGGCCTGGGATACATGCTCAGAGAGCTCCTCTATATCTCTTTTCATGTAGTCCAGGGAAGTACGTCTCAGCTCATTCCCACCAGCATGGACAATGATCGAGTCATATTTGTACTTGCCTTGGAGTGACCTGAGTGCTTGTGTTATGTGGCGGATCCTAGCGCCCGACAGGCAGCTCACCGTGACCTTCTCCTTGTTCAGCCTGGTGAGTGGGACGTCAGTGTGCCTGACGATAGAGTCACCTATTACAAGTGTATCAGGTGTGTTGTTTAGCCTTAAGGGCTGTGACTGTTCGGCACACTGGCTTTGTGAGCTATGTGTTGCACGTATTTTGTCTTGGGGTAGCGGTTGCTTGGGTGTCTGCTTTGGAGGTCTCTGCTGCTTAGGCAGATTTTTATTTAGAGCCTCCGAGTATGTTTTTGTGTGTTTATGTGTTTGGTTTGCTGTTGTGGTATGTCTATGTGAGACTGGAATTGTAGTGAGTGTGGTTTCCTTCTTCTCCTGACTGGTTACGCCAGTACTGAGTTGAGAGAGCTTAGCCTCCAGTTTGGCTATATGGTTGCATCTCTCACATGTTTTGGAATTTGTTGGGAGGAGGAGAGGGTTGTCTGTGTACATGAGGCAGTTGTAACATTGCCTCAAGATTCCCAGATTCACCAGCTGGACCAGAGAGGAGATTGACAACTGACCTTTGGACATGCTAGAATAGTATTGGGAATTCCTTTATAATTGAAAAAAGGGCCAATGGGGAACAAGGTACTCAAGGGGAGTTTGTGAGGGTGTAGTGCTTTTAATTTTTTAGTGCTGACTTATATAATTGCTTTAGTGAGCAAGTGCCAGGTAACTTAAATGCAATATGTTACAGGTAACTTAAATGCAAAAATGACAAACAGTAACTTTCTTTCAAGTGAAACAAGGAAATAAGTACAGTAAGCAATGCAGACATCACTAGGGATCCACAGAAGCACTGAAAAGCCACATTTTAGGTGGAATTAGTGTTTCAGGGAAATAACAAGCAAACAAACAACAAGCATACAAACAAAGCTAGATTCAGCAGGCCTGGATCTAGTCTATGCTACAGCAAACAAGGTGTACCAATTTCAGTAAGAAACAGTTCAAATATGCAGGCACTATAAGCCTTTAACCAGAAATTCCCAGCTCAGAAGGGCAGAGTCCAGCCTCTCCTCCCACAAGAGTGCAGACCACGAACCTTCTTAATGTAAAATAACTGGCCTGAAGCCCAAGTGCTTAAATCACAACTAATTCACTTTTAGAATTTCAGACACTGAGCCCTCAATCAGCAGTTCCCAACTTAGAAGGATGTAAGCTACCTGTCCTGCCACCACAGTGCAGGCCACAAACCTTCCTAATGTAAAACAACTGGTTTGAAGCCCAAGTGCTTAATCCAAAAGACTTAGAATGATAGCTACACTTTAATCAAGTTACTACCAAGCAGTAATAAATACAATTGAATACTTTAAAGAATGCCTGGATTAGTGCTCAAGTTATACAAACAAAGCTAGATTCAGCAGGCCTGGATCTAGTCTATGCTACAGCAAACAAGGTGTACCAATTTCAGTAAGAAGCAGTTCAAATATGCAGGCACTATAAGCCTTTATCCAGAAATTCCCAGCTCAGAAGGGTAGAGTCCAGCCTCTCCTCCCACAAGAGTGCAGACCACGAACCCTCTTAATGTAAAATAACTGGCCTGAAGCCCAAGTGCTTAAACCAGAATTAATACACTTTTAGAATAACAGACACTGAGCCCTCAATCAGCAGTTCCCAACTTAGAAGGATGCAAGCTACCTGTTCTGCCACAACAGTGCAGGCCACAAACCTTCTTAATGTAAAACAACTGGTTTGAAGCCCAAGTGCTTAAACTAAAAGGCTTAGAATGAGTTACACCAAGCAGTAATAAATACAATTGAGTACTATTAAGATGACGCAAAAGCAAAATAAAGTAGGAAGAAAAACAAATACAGTAAAAGCAGATACATTTTTTTTTGAGGGAGCAAATGAGATGGGCCCAGGAGTTACAGGACAGAAACAAGTGCAAATGCAGGCCTTCAAATCAGAAAGTTGGGAGAGATGGAAGACCGCCCAAATGGCCAATAACTACAAATTATGGGCCAGAACCACTCCTTATGTGGTAGACAGGTTACCTAATGCTTACCACTCCCACTGATAAGCTAGAAGGCTTCCCTTCAACACAGAAAGGCTTGGGGACTCAGAAGCTTACAAACAGTCTTGGATACAGCAAATCTGTATCTGGAACACTAATTACAGGAAAGGTAGGAAACAGGCTTACAATTTTTTTTTTCAGAAAAGTAGCAAAAACAGTAGTAAAAACAATTCACATGCAGTGCAAGCTGGCACACGAGTATGTAGCAATATTGGTCCACACACAGTTTGAAAAAATGTAACTAAATTAAAAAGGACTAAAAGCAAGTGCAGAAAGGGTTTATTAGGTAGAATGCGGTAAAGAGATGGGACTGGGGGAGTGTCCTAGATCAAATCTACAGTGGGGTGGGCACTGCAAAAGCCACCAAATTTAAACTACAACCAAGAATGCGGGGAGGGGACAGTTTCAACAGAGATGTGAGGAATCACAGTGCAAATTATAAAACCAGAAAAATATATACTGATCTCTGTATATTTGCAGAACAGTAAGACAACAGATATCTAAGCAACAATTTAGCTCTATAATACAGAATAATACAGAAAAATGTACTCAGCTCTATATATTTGCAGATAGTCTTGTAAGGCTCTCGCTCAGTGCACAGGTTCCAATTTAAATTTAGTTACAATTTAATCAGGCTACTAACAAGCAGTAATAAAGGCAGCAGAATAAATTTAATTGAGTACTTTTAAAAGAGACAAAAGCAAAATAAGGTAATAAAGTAGGAAGAAACACAAATACAGTAAGGCAGATGAAGTGCAAAAAATTTTTTTTTTTGAGATGGAGGAAACAGAGCAGATTAAGATACTATAAGGGAATGCCCTTCCCAAGTGCTCTCTCTGTACACTGCAGAGGAGATGGGACTGGTAAGAGTATCCAAAATCAAAATATGATCTCACTGTACTCAGTTGAGTGAGCGAATGAGATGGGTCCAGGAGGAGTGTGCAAAAAGAGATTTACAGCAGGGGCGGGCAATTTCAAAGCCACCAAGATTAACACCACAACAAGAAACAGGGAGGGTGGGTGGGGAACTACTGCAGAGATTCAGAGACACATACAATATTTACTAAATCCAAGACACACAATAATTACTCACTCAAATCTTAAATAAGTGCAGAAAATATACTTAAATCAGCTTATGTCCAGTTGATATATGCAGACAAGTCTCAGTAGCCAGCAACTCCTTTTCTCCAAGGTATGGCAGTCTCGGAGCTGATATATATAGAAGCTCAAGGGGTGTGGGGATGCAAGTGGGGCTTGCCCTCCTGCAAAAAAGAAGTTTAAAGGAGAAGAAAGATGTTTTGAGATTTGCTGTCCTGGATTTGCAATCTTTTTTTTCAGGATGTTGGTACTCAGTATTACGAATGCTGGCATTTCACTAGAGAGATGGCCAATCATCATCCTTGGCAAAAATAACATTAATGTCTCAAGTCCTACAAATCCAACTCTCATTAAAATGCCACAGCAATTTGGAATCAACCATTTAGTTAAAGGTACTACCAGTCCTAACCCTCAAACAGGAAACAATTCCACCTTGGAGCATATCAAAACCAAAAAGTCACGGATGTATACAAGTGACCATGTTTTCAAATCACTTGATTGACCGCTTAAGAGTTATGTCTTATTGGTCCTTTAAGATTGTCAAGCAACCCCAACAAATTGCAAAGGGCCCTGTATTACAGCAAACAAAATATCATAGATGCTGAAATACAAACTACAGATAGGGAAACACTTTACTCCAGCATAGATCCCCAAATAACGTTCAATTATTTCTGTACCAAACTAACTACTCTCCAAAACAATATATTCCTTATTTTCAAGAGAAGACTTAGGGGACAAGTATAACCATGGATCTCTGATGAGCTCAGTAAATGTATACAACTCAAATCACGGAAAACCAGAAAGTAAAATCCTAGCAGAGAGAAACTCCATTTAAGTTATCCTGAACTGGGAAAGACCAGCAGAACAGCCATTAATGCAGCTAAAGCACCTATCTTAGGCAGAAACAAACTGCCCTCTCACTCTCCCCAAAAGAATTATGGAGGAAACCAATATGCTCTTAGAAACCATTACTAATGAAATCAAATACCCACTAACCTCAACAAGCAATAATAACAAAAACATTGCTATCCACTACAGTCAGTCTGTACATGACTCCATAAATAACCTAACTGGTAAATATGACTCCATAAATAACCTAACTGGTAAATGCCAAAAGTCTACACATCCCCACATTTTATTGATTTATTAAATAAATAATTGTATAATTGCATCAATTGTAAAACTCTGATTTTTACTCCTTTTATATGTCCTATGCTCTTTGCACAAAATAGCTATGTTTATATAATTTTTTTTAAATTATTTTTATTATTTTTTTATAATTTTTTACTATGCAATCGGCGCTTTTATCCCCGGGCCTCTGCTGAAAATGGTCACCTTGTGTCAAGTCGGACTAACCCGGTAAATAAATGGAAAATAAATAAATAAATAAAATAAGAGTATGACAGCCAGCATCTTCTCTACCCCCTTACTACATACTTACCATTGGAATATCACAAAATCCTCTTTTTATTTTAGGCAAGTTACTGTCAATGAAATTAATAATCTCCTGCTTTACCTAAATGATAAAAAATGAGCTAAAATGAGCAAACTTCATCTTACATTTCTGAAAATAATTGGCACCACTACTGCAAAACCCCTCTCACACATATATAATTAAGCAATAATCCATAACTGTGTGTGGGTAAATCTTGATATACCTACACGCAGGAGAATTGTATTGGTATTATACAATGTTATTTAAGAAAGAAATTGCTTACCTTTCTTAAATAATGCATTTGTATAAGGGCACTTTAGTCTCCTTTTGTGTTGTTTTCTCTTTGCAGTACATTCATGCAAGCGAAGCAACAGAGAAAGGAGCATCTCCTTTGCATTTTTTTAATTATTGAGAAAAATAGAAATTTTTATGAGGGTCACCACAAAAAACATGAGGAAAAGCAGGTATGTTTTTGTTTCTTTAGTTTTACAGAATGTTATCTTATTTTTCTCATATTTTGATTTATCCTTAGAATAAAATTCTGTTATCCAGCATATACTAATAGAAAGTCTGGACAGTATGTGGTACTTCAGTGGCCAGACGTTTTTCTAGTTGTATGTACTCAATTTACAATGGGCACACTGGTTGGGCTGTCCAATCAACATACTTGTTTTTGAATGCTAATAATCCTGCATTGTATAATCTCTCTTTAACCACTGACATATTTTCTATCTGTTCTGAAACATGCAATCATTCTCCTTCTTCGTAAGATCTCGAACCCCAAAGACAGCAAAGACTATAGACTCATATCTAACCTATATTACACCATAAACATTAATCTACAAGCAGATGTTTGACCACATAAACAAATATGGCTATCTCTCACTGCACAGTCGCCATTTGCTGAAAATGTACTGATCTCAAAGCTTGAATAAGGCCCGAGTCTTTCAGATATACAGTCTGGACATAAATGTAATAAACTGCATTTGGCAGTAAAAATATATAGATTTGCTTTAGCGCATGGACTTACACTCAGGATTGTGACCTGCACAGAGGATTGCACTGGCAGCCTATTCAGATCTGAGCCATACATTTATTTACCTCATTCCTGTTTAAGATTATAGTGCTACGCCAATGCTGCTCTCCACTAATAATCAGAGTGCCTGTTAGACCTAAATCTTATTTTCTCTGGCAAAAATAAGATGATAGTCTCTACCTAATCAGATGCAAATCCAAATCCAATACTGGAGAAAAACAGTCAATTAACTGGGAATCTTCTGCCCACAGACATCAGAGTGGAACAGGAACTTAGTACATTCAGGTCTAAACTGAAAGAATATTTGTATAAGGAGACTTAATGTGCATGTTTCAGAGGCAGCAGTCAGTGGCAAAAAAAATGAACCTATGAATACAAACACCCATGATCACTTATCTCCCAACATTTAAATGTATATTCTCTACATGTAGTAAGGACATATTGTAAATTTGCTGCTGGTATGACAGACTGTTAAGACCGAATCACTATTCACACTCTTGTGCTGATAAAATGTTGTAATCTCTGATTATTGCAGTCATCTTTTAAATATGATCACAATGTCTAATTATTGTAGGCATGTGTTATATATAGTCTATATATTGTATTCTTTATCTTTATAATTCATTACTATCATGCTAAGCTGCGTATACTTCTACTAGGTTCTTGCAATTTGTTGTACTGTAACTGATCTAACAAGTTCAGAATGTGGCTGAAAAGGGACTGTGGACCAGCTCATCTGTATTGTAACCAAACAGTATATAATAAATTACCATAGCAGAGAGAATGTTTATATATGTATATATGAATATAGATCCCCTTTGAAATGTGGAAAGCTCAGATAACCGAACTGCATTTTTGCAAGATGAAAATCGCAAAGCATTACATATCCAAATGGCGACTGTTTCCCAAGGCAGGTGAATACTTGGCCAACATGCCTTTTTCTCCACTGTATTGTGATCCTGGTATTGGTATATATAGTTAGTGGGGGGGCATGGGTTTGTGTGGGTGGTAGACCCCCGACTAGGTGGATTTAATTTACTCCAGTGTTTGTTTCATTGAAGTTTAGGCAAGTGTTTACTTGCCATGGGAAAACAATTGCCATTCAGGTATGTAATATTTCATGATTTTCATCTCATGAAATCTTAGTTCAGTTATCTGGGCTTTTGACATTTCAAAATAGATCCATATATGTGTGTGTGTGTGCGTGTGCGTGTGCGTGTGTGTGTGTGTGTGTGTGTGTGTGTGTATGGATTCCTATCATATGACAGAAACCTCATTTGACTGAAACTCATTTTACTGAGGCCATAAGACTGAAATTTCAAAAAATTTCAAAAGTCTGAAAAGTCACTTGACTGAAACCCATAACACTCAATTTCAGCATATATATATATATATATATATATATATATATATATATATATATATATATATATATATATATATATATATATATATATATATATATATATATATATATATATATATATATATATATATATATATATATATATATATATACAGACCATATAAAACCAGGCTAAGTGGGGAGCTACACCCCCCCCAACTATATATACTAACTCCAGGATTGCACTACAGTGGGGAAAAGGGCTTAGTAGTGGCAGCATGTAGACTACTGTAAGGTACATGAAAGGTATATGCCATTTTCCCCACTGTAATCCTGGAGTTAGTATATATAGTTGGGGGGTGTGGGGGGCACATGTTGGGGTGTGTGCGGGGCATACCCTCTCATATTGGGGTGTGGGGGCATAGCCCCCCCACCTAGTCTGGTTTTATATGGTCCAGTTTACAATTTAGTATGCTGAAATTCAGTATTATGGGTTTCAGTCAAGTGACTTTTCAGTCTTATGGTTTTAGTCAAACTAACCACAATGTCAAATATATGAAAATGCCAGCTACATGTAATGTTGAAGGTGGTATAAGCAGGAACCTCCCTGCAGACATTGATGTACATTAGTAAATCATTGATAGCACAGTGCTACACAGCAAAACCTCATTGTCACTTTTACATCTCAGAAAGGGAAACCTGCTTTAATAATAACCAGATAATACCTGTGTGAGAAGGTCAAGAAAAACAAAAAATACTGGTTGTGAAGGATAAGTTAACAGAAAAGTATAGAGATAGATCTGTAGCATCACCTAGTGTAGCTGAAGAGGAGCTGATGAGAAGTACTGTATGTTATCACTCACCTGATGTGGGTCAGGTTGAAAGGTATAGGTGCTGTGGTGAATTACAAATGCATGCAGCGATGCCCAGAGACACTTTCTGTCTTGTAGCAGATGACATAATCCCTTCTACATCCCTTGAGGCCAGGGTGTCCATGCTATTGGTGGAAAGCCCTACTAATGAGAATCAGCAGAGCGAGGCAGCATGCAATGTTAGTTAAAAGCATGCACGATATAACACTGCAGTCCCTGTACACTAAAACATTTGTATGCAGTGTATTTTGAGACTTGGCTATAGGGTCCTCAGATAAGATATTATGCATTCTATCCGCAGAGTTCATATTGTCGATCACAACAATCCCCCCATCCAGTTTCATGATTCTGAATTGCATACAGAAATATTGATATGGTGGTGCATGACATGTTGATGCAATAACAAATTAATCTTGATAAATTCGGGTCTATATTAGAACGTCGAAGTTTCAAAACTTCGAATGTTCTAATATCAACCCCTATTCAGCAAAAGCTGAAAACATCGAACATACAGAACAGCAGATTTTTGCCTAGGGAAAATTTTGCTGTTCCAGAATACATACACACAACACAAGCACACCAAACAAACAGCAATCCACACACATACACCTAAAATCTTACACCTAGCCCTACACTAAACTATACACACACCACTAACGATCCACTTACCTTAACCCAAACCCTAACCCTAAGTTCCATCACTATTGCACACTCACCTCACCGGCACCCTAACCCTAACTCACCTAACCCGCCCTAACCCTCATGCCCAAACAATCGCACACATACCTAACCCGCTCCCTAACCTTAACTCACCTAACCCACCCTAACCCTCATGTCCACATAATCGCACACATAGCTAACCCGCACCCTAACCCTAACTAACCTAACCCGCACTCAATCGCACACTTACCTAACCCCAACCCCTAACTTTCCACTACAGCGCTGAAAATACCAAAGCAACAGAAACGGACAACCGAATTCTTTCTCTAGGAAAACATTTGGTTTTACTGTGGCTTCGATATTTTCAGCTTTCACTGAATAGGTGTAGATATTAGAACATTCAAAGTTTTGAAACTTCGATGTTCTAATATAGACCCAATAAATTCACCTATCTGAGTATGGTAAACCCCATAGTACCAGCTATATTCAGGGTACCTAAAATACATAAGGACAGATGAAATACATCAATGCAACCCATCATGGATGCTAGGTGTTCCATTACTTCCCCTATGGCCAAATATCTGGACCACCATTTAAAAGGTGCAGTACAGAAGGTCACACACTTGTGTAAAGACTCTTGGGACTTTCTCAAAAAATGCAATAATTAGATTTTTGACGATGCTCTTCTTTTTTTTTTTAACTATTGATGTCAAGGATTTGTTTACAGCAATTCCACACTCCACAGGGGTTCAATAGTTTACAGAATTTCTCAGTAACAATAGTGATCTGTCACAGGTTGAATTAATTTATTTACTACACTGGTTGACTCGGTACTACATAATAAATATATCTATTTTAAAAATAAATATTTTGTTCAAAAAAAAGATGTGGCAATGGGATCAGCTTGTGGGTTTTTATACATTAATGTAGTCATGGTAGAGTGGAAAAGGATGTTTGTTCTTAATAGTGAATTCAAAAGTTCATAGTACCTCTATATGAGGTACCTGGATGGCATCTGTATAGGATGAAAGGATGACATTAAAAAGATTCCTGTTTTCCTAGATTTTTTAACAGCACCACAATTTTTTTAAATTTACTCATGATGTAGGAGAGCATAGTATTTCTTACCTAGACATCATGTTGATAAAAGATAATATCAACAGGAAAAATTATTTCTAGAATATACAGGAAACCCACCTATTCTAATTCTTGTCTGCACTTTACTAGTTTGCACCCCACCAAGCAAAAGAAGGTAGTAGTAAAGGGGCAATTTGTGAATTCAGCACATATGGTAACCCTGTGTAATGAATTCATAGAAGAATGTGAAAAACCTCAGAGCATGTTCCCTACTGAAGCCTGTATCAATAATTCTTTGTATGACATTATTAATAAAAGGAAAAATAATTGTTATACTTCCATCTTAATGGAAGATAAAGTTAACACGCAAATTATGGCTATTATATGTGAGACTTCTGGGTCCCTGGAGACTGGATCTAAGCCTGACTATAAATGTAGTTTTATTACTATGTTTTCTTTGGACCACAACCAAATTAAGGGTCTACAACACAACGTCGAAGTAAACCAAGTTCAAACATTGTAATATTGAACCCTAAAATCCGAAAGTTGAAAATAGCAAAGCCACGGCACATCGACTTTTTTCCCAGGAAAAAAAATTGGTGGGACGTTTAGGTGGCTTTGCTATTTTCTTCACTGTGGTGTGATCTTAGAGTTGGTATATTTAAGTAGGGAGGGTGTGGGAGGTGTGAGGGTGAAGCCCCCCACTTTAGTTTAAGTTTAAGGTTATTTATTTTTTTTTTTTTTGTCATGGAACAGTGATTTTTTTCCCTAGGAAACTAAGTGGGTCTTATACAAAAATTGGTCCATAATGAACAACAGTTCAGCCACAAAAGAAAAATTGGGTAATAGGCCACTTATAATATATAGAAAAGGCTTATCCTTCCAAAATAATTTTGAATCCCAGAAAATGAATGAGAGCGATGACATTATTTATGGAATCTATAAATGTGGTAGCTGTAACTACTGCAAGAATATATTTTACTGTGATCATTTCATAATAAAAAAATCAACAATTTAAAGTGAAAGGAAGATATAACTGTTTAACTAAAGTTATTGTTTATTTAGCCCTGTGCCACAGATGCTGTGGATTCTATGTAGACAAAATTGAGCACATGTTAAAAAAAGAATATATGAACACCTTTATGAGATAAGGAAGAAAAGTAACAAAAACACCTTATCTAAACATATTATTGACTGTCCAGGTCATGAGTTTACACTTGTGCTGCTAGAAGAATTAAATGTCAACCCAAGGGGCGAACACTGGGGTTTGCTATTAGAAAAGAAAAAACTGTACTGGCAGTTATGGCTTAATGCAGGCAGTGCCCCAGGGCTTAATGAAGTTTCATCTATCACCTGTTTCTTAAAACTAAAAGCTTACAGGTGATGAAACTATAAATTAAGAAAGGGTTTTAGTATTTTTCATTACATGATTTTATGCTTGAATTGTGAATGCTTATTTAGTTTGGAAATGTCATGCTTTTTATTTATGGTTTTAACATAATATTGTAGTGTTACTTTAAGAAATGAACATCAGGAAATCATGTGATTGCTCCCTAGCTTTTACATTTCCTGTGTTTGTTACCTTGCAAAATGTTATGAAGTCTTTTATGATAGTCAAGACAATAGTGTTTATCAGTTTTATATAGTATAAATAAAAAGAATCTCACAAATGCACTAGCTATACATGTAGTTAATACAGATATAAGACATGAGTTCAAGTTTTTAGTTTTGGGTATTACCCATGAGAATGTGAGACGTGGTAACATCAGACATAGAACAGAAGAGCTCAAAGCTTGCTGGATAGCTAGGCTCAGGGCAAATTATGGTCATGGACTTAATGATCATATTCCAATTAAACCAGTGTTGCAAAGTAGACCTTTAAGGAAGAAATTATATGCTTGTTTTTATGCTTATTTTACATATACATTTTTCACTTTTTATGTTTATGTTTTATTAATGAAGTTTAATGTATATTTTTTATGCATATGTGTTTTAGGTAGAAAACCATGTTTTTTATGTGATCTATATCTTTAAATTTGTATTGTATAAGTATCACATGATTATAAAGGTATATATATATATAAAGGTGTAGTATTTCAGTTTACTTCAAACACCTGATGAAGCTATATGTGAAAGCGCTTGTGTGAATAAAGCTGAGCTGACCTGGATTTATCTGGATTTATCTTGAGTTCTTGTTTTTTGGATTTTATTACTGCTGCTACTTCAGAATCTGGAGCCATACCTTTGCTGTTTTTTTTGTGCAAGTGTGCTATTAGTTATATATCATTCAGAAGATGTGGAGGTTATAGTAAAGGCATAACATTAGTATTTTGCCTTTTGTTAAGAACCTCCCTTAGAGCACATAACCATTTATGTATTGCTGACTATCTAACAGCTAATGTTATTTATGTTATATGTGGCTTTGAAATCTCTGATAACAAAAATATATAGTGCAATATGTCTGGTATCAAAAGTAAAGGCTGCTTGTTTCATTTCAGCCAGAACTAATGGGGGAAAGTGCATTGACTTGGCTTGTTTAGTTTAATAAATTTATGGTGAAGACGAGGCCATGACTGCATTTCATGAATTAACTTTATCATTGCCTGAAGAGGCTAATGAGTTGGTTTATTATGTTAAAGAGGGGTTCCTGCTAGCTAAACATAGAAAGTTTGCTACATTGTCAAATGTACTGTTGTGCTTTCTTCCACCATTTCCCATTACTTTCTGGAATGTCAGTGACTTCAGTGATCTCTGCCTTTCATTCGTGCAAAATAGTGTGGAGAAAATGGCATTGTATGAAATGATGTTTGCTGGGTCTATGAATATCTGACCTATGGACAGTAATGTCAGCCACTGTGAGAAAACAGAATCGTTCAGATTAGTTACTTTTGCATCGCTGTACTTATGAAAAGGTAGAATGGGACATGCTTTCCGTGTTTAAAATCACATCACTTGTTACTGTTTTTTTTTTTTTGTGTGTGTTCAGTTTTGGCAACATGGTGTACCCTTACATTCATTTATCACCTGACTTTGGCGATGAATTCAGTTTGTTAACCCATTATCAGTTTTGAATTAAACATTGTGCACGTGCATGTTTATGCTTACAAACATACTTTGAATGTTTGGTCTGATTTGCTCATATCATGTCACATATCAAAAAGTGTTTACTCACTACAGCCTTAGCTACTCAAGGGCTTCATTGAGGACTACTGCACCACTGTTAATTTATTGCTTTGATATTTTTTAATTCCATAAAATATTCAGTCAATCATTGCAGGCTGTCAACATTATTTTTTTCCATATTTTCAGTATTGTCAGTATTCGTTTAATAGCCTGTCAATCTTATGAATGTATTCCATAAATACACACACATATACACACACACACACACACACACACACACACACACACACACACACACACACACACACACACATACACACACACACACACACACACACACACACACACACACACACACACACACACACACACACACACACACACACATATACATACACACACACACACACATACACACACACACACACATATACACACGCACATGCACACACACACATATACACACACGCACACACACACATACACGCACACACACACACACACACACACACACACACACACACATATACATACACACACACACACACACACACACACACACACACACACACACACACACATATATTATAAAACATCCAGTTCCCAAAATAGGTTGACATCTATGAATTTAAGTGAAGGGTATCCTCCAGAGTAACTTGTGGAAGTTAGATGCATATCAGTTACATTTGTTTATTTCAAACTATTGTTGGTGCAGGATGTTTTTGCTTCTGACAATTCATGCTGCTTTCCTGCACCTTTTGAAGTGCCACACATCCTGTCTGAGTGGATTTGTGTACATATATATATATATATATATATATATATATATATATATATATATATGTGTGTGTGTGTGTGTGAGAGCATGCCACCTGCAGTGTCTGATGTGAAGGCTGCATTCCCATAACCCCCATATTTGATTTAATGGAAAGTAAAACATTCTGTTAACTCAGAGATACTAGAACCTTGAAGCCAACATAGTTAGTTTTCAGGACTGCAAGGACAGGACTCTATATATTAAGAACTAATGGGGTACAGTCTGCCCTGGAAAAATAACGTTTAACAGTTTTATGTATAGCTTTAATCATTTAGTTTATTATTATTTATTATTCTGCTGTGTTAGAAATAACTGCTCTGCAGTTAGCTATCTTTGGATTTATTTGTATTAATACTACTTTGACAAGTTCAGATTTTGTCTTTTCATATAATTCGCGGATGACTTATAGCAATTCTATAGCCCCCACCTTTCATTTACCCTACAGCAAATACCACTGTGAATACCCAAAGCTTATACTCAACTTTTGCATAGAGATTCCTGCCCCTTTTCAGTGCAAATACAATGTCATGCCATGTTGAAAAATGAACTCCATGAATGGAAATCTATTATAAACAAAACAGTATAAGAAACTTCTCTGTGTGGAGGATTTTCAGTCCATATATTTCTAGTTAATCACTGTATATTAATCAGATCAGACAATAGTAGTAGAAGTGGCGAACATAAACTCGTCTTAAGTCAAAACGAAACAAAACAAAAAGTAATAATAGAAAATATATAATTGTACAGCATTACTAAGTATTCAAAAGTAATTCAAGCAAGGGGGGCAGTCTGTTTGCAGTCGAAAATCCTTTATTAAGCACACAGACAGCGATCCAAGTAAAACAAAAATAGAGTAATAATTTCCTCACAAGCTTTCTAAATATATATATATATATATATATATATAGATATATACATTTTATCAGGCATGGGAGTGGTTTTATTGTGCTGTAAAACAAAGTGTTATTGGTACACATGTTAAATTCACATCCCTTCCCCCATCAGTGTGACATTCGAGCTGGTCCTGCCCTACTTAGTAGCTGTCATAATAATATATAACCCTTATGTACTTTAAATAAAATGATATAATGATGTGGTACCTCTTATTTAACCAAATTATTAAGTAGATTATTAAGTCTGTGATTTTATCCAAGACAATATACTACATGGCTGGAAATATATCAACCTTAGTTCATTTGGCAATCAAAAAATATGTATCAATATATACATATACATTTTGCATGCAAAAATCAGTTTCTATTTTCATAACCTATTGTTAACAAAGATCGCTTTCATCCTTCTAGACTTCTTCAGGTCTGTGTACAAGAACCCTAAAAATCTATATAATTGTATAATTAGTTAGTATTGTTATTACACATCATTTTGAATAAAGTGGAAAAAAGAACCAGAAAAAAATAAAAATAAGAAAAAATGTATGTATGATGATGGAAACAAAATATACAGTTAAATTTCAACTGATTTAAAATGGTATTTAAAACATATTTGTAGAATAGAATAAAATAAAACACAATTAGTCATATAAACAATGTGGCAATTTTTTAAGTTCCAGTGCACTTTTAATTGAACAGTAGTAGTTTAGTCCAGGCTTCCTAAAAGAGTTCAGCTTTAATTGCCACATGAGTTCATGTTTCTCCAGAATATTCGGGATGTCTCCTTCAAGATCACCCATGTCTTTGTGATCCAGGATCTGGAACTTAAAACCTGTGTGTCTTTTATGAAGAGAAAGGTGTTTGGCTAGTGCATTATTTTTACATCCAGAGCGGATTTCTGACAGAGGACATAAAATCCTACGCTTGAGTTTAATTACAGTCTTGCCCACATAGAATGCATCGCATTCATTGCACTGTGCCCTGTAAATTACCTTTTTAGTGTTACAGTCACCCCTATCTATTATAAATCTATTATAAACTCTCAACAGTAAAAGGTGAAAAAACTCATAGCCCTAAAAAATAGAAGAAAGCTAAGCATGTTATAATCAACCTCAAAAGAGTTAATAAAGAACATGAGAGCAAGATCAAATCCTGCAGCGCTAATTGTGAACTAACAATTGCTATCTCAGCAAAGGATGACCATAAGACATTCTTTAATTATAAAAAGAACTGCAGAAAAATACCCAGCATTGCACCAGGATGATCTCTAATGATACTTCTAACTCAAACCTTAAGCATTTAGTTATCCTTGCAGAGAAATTGCACTTTTAGCCCTTCTTAAACTGCTCCACAAGCAAAGTCCAAGGTGTCTGGGGAGACTAACCGCTTGTAACATGAAGAGAGAAGGGGAGACTTAGAATTAAAAATATCTGTTGTCTACACCAAGTATTCTCTTCTGATAAACCTCAGCAAAGGGATTTGAAAAGACAAAGGGCATTGGTGTTGGGACCAAAGAGACTTGAGATACCACTGTATCTTTTTCATATGCAGATATTATAAGAATCATAGAAGCCACAAAACCCAAAATCCTGAGGTAATCCCTCGCAGTTAGAAAACCCTAAAAATAGATCTCGATATAGATCCATTTTTTCTTGCAAAATAAAAGATCTTTGAACTGAGTTGTCTAGTTGACATCCCGAAACACAATCCTGTGAGAAAAGGTCAAGAAAACCTTGAAAATGAACTTTAGAAAAGACTTTTGAATGTTCATTTGGAATCCCAAATTGTGTTAAAGATCTGTTACCAAAGGGAGAAAATCCTGACACTTTAAACAAGACTCTGCAATGATAAGCAAGTGAGCTAAATATGAAAAAACGCGGATGCCCTGTTGCCTGCAATGAGATATAAGAGGAGCTTTTTACTTTGAGAACACTCTTGGTGCAGTGGATGGTAAAGGGTAAGGGACAGAAATGATAATGTGATCCAGACACATAAAACTATGATAAATGCTTGAAATCTGGATGAAGAGGGATTTGATGATAAGCATCTTTTAAATGTAGTGTTAACAGGAAACGTGAACGATGGAAAAGTAACGGGTTGTGAAGTGACATCATTTTGAATTTAGGGACTATCACAAACAGGTTTAGGAAGAAAGATCAAGAAATGGTCTCCAAGCATGTTCTTTCTTTGGCACTAAAACATCCTTGAATAAAATGCCTTTTCCCACCAGAGAAGGGGAACTGGTTCTATCATTCCAAGGGATAGCATGTGATAAAGAACAGGTGGAAATAAAAGAGTCTAGTCTGGAGTGTGAGGATTACCACCTGGAAAGGAGGATTTTTTTTTCCTTTTAAAATCTGTAACCATGATGAATAATCTTCAGAACCCATTTGTCTGACACAATCTGTCGCCAAAGAGAAAAGTGGACATTCAGACAACTGGAAGACAAAGGCGAGTGCTAGGGTGGGAGGGGGAAAACAGAATCTCTTGAAAAGTCATTATGACTTATTGGAGTGTCCTTAGTTTTGAGAGTTTCAAGAATTCTTCTTGGAACCCCCTGCCATTTTTTCTTAAACATCTGTTTACCTGAATTTTGTTGAGGCAGTTTATTTTATTTCTTTTCAAAATTGGATGAGGAGTTACTGAATCATTTTGGAAAATTTGGAAAAGGAGGGCTGAAAAATCTTAGAGATTCCCTGTATCATCTTACCCCTTTCCTCACACGTTTTGATCAAGCATACACTTTTCCCATACTTATCAAAAATCTTCTGACCCTTATCTGAGATCCTAGGATTGGAATTAACTGTTTAGCAGCATCAAGATCAACTAAAACTAAAGCTACTGGATCACGGTTGAAAAGTTTATAAAAGACTGAGGGACTTTATACTTTCTCTCTACCTTTTTAGTAGTAGCTGGCTGACTGTCAGGAAAATTACTGGCATTGCACACATACATCCTCCAAGGCAGACAAATTAGGAGGAATGAGTGTAGATTCTGGACATTTCTTCTGTAGCAGCTCATAGTATTTTCTGAGGGACTAAGAAACATCAGTGTTATCCCACTGAAAACAATGGCACATTCTGGAAATAGTCTCAGAGAAAGAGCCCCCCCTGAAAGGGACCGTCAGTAACTGAGCTCTCCTCTGAGTCTGAATCAAAAATCTAAGGAGAAAACCCTGTATGTGCTACTTTGTCCTCATTCTGACAAAACAAGGAAGTCTTCCCTGTTCCCTGTCCCAGGACCGACAAGAATAGCTCTCTCTTACTCACTGGAGGGATTCCAAAAGCCACAAAGGATGTGGCTAACCCCCAATCCACAGTGGCTGTTGATGCTACACTAGAGGGATCTAGAGTGAAAGATGAGTGTTCTGAGGTACAACAAATGGCTACAGCAGAGTCTGCTACTTGCGGCTGAGGCATGTTTCTAGCCTCCTGTGGCCTATATTTGGATGTCTCTTCTTTATTACCTCACTTAAAAATTGATAATTCATGAAACTTAATCAGTCACAAGAGGGCATAACCCTCTCAACAAAATAAACAAATAAATAAAAAGACATTTTAGTGATGGGATAAGTTATGTCTTCTGATAACAGTTTCACTAAGTTATCTCAAAATTTATCAGGGCCCGAAGAGCATGTAACTTTTATTCTGCTAATAACTTAAGTGACACCCTGTTGAGGAATTATTTGATAGTCTTTGTTAATTTCTAGAAGATTCTGGTTGTCTTTATCACAACTGATAAACTGTCTGTGATTTAAAAAGTGTCAATTAAAAGCATTAATCATGTCATATAAAGATGTTAGAATTTATTTTACCATAATACTACCTGGGCTGTCATTTCTTTGAGTGTTTACATATCTAACAAATATTTTGTTATCTTTGGCATTGGTTTATTTAAATTCTTAATTCCTCATATTAAAATATGCTATTTTTTAACTCTCTGTCAGCAGAATTTAAGTGTCTCTTACTATGCTAAGAACAGTTTCTCTTATATGCCCATTGGCCATTAAACAAACTGGTCAGACTCAATATAAATCCCAAAATAACCCATTGCAGTGCCAACTGGCTCACTGATAGACACCACTTTGTTAGAAAAAATGACACTCTATCCTCCAAAATACTTGTCACCCATTGTGTAATTCAGGTATTTATTTTGAGAGTGGTTCTGTTTGACATTCACTTCTTTGATGGCAAACCAGACATTAATGGTTTCTGGCTCATCAAAATGATAGATGATATCAAGCATGTGTCCATCATCAACTCCTTTGAATAAATACACATCCTCCAAGAGGGCCTCATTCAAACAAACTCATAGCATCAGGATCACTGTCCAAAGCTGAATGCCAAATGTGTACCGATATACAGTTTAGCAAACAAACTCATGGCATCAGGATCACTGTCCAAAGCTGAATGCCAAATGTGTACCAACATACAGTTTAGCAAACAAACTCATGGCATCAGGATCACTGTCCAAAGCTTGATGCCAAATGTGTACCAACATACAGTTTAGCAAACAAACTCATGGTAGCAGGATCACTGTCCAAAGCTGAATGCCAAATGTGTACCAACATACAGTTTAGCAAACAAACTCATGGTAGCAGGATCTCTGTCCAAAACTGAATGCCAAATGTGTACTGATATACAGTTTAGTAAACAGGAATCCTCATACACCTACCATGTAAACAATACCTCTTTTAAAATGGACACTATCATTAGAGACTTTGTAGATAATGACCTCTCCTTTGACCACGATATATCTTCTATAGTCAGGAAAGCCTTTTATATCACTGATTACCAAAAGCATCTCTTTTCAGTCAAAAAAGGCCATCATGCCAGTCTAATCATCTGACATCAGAACCATTTTAGAAAACACTGTGACATTTGATAGACACCTGTTCAGACAGCTTCCTAACATGAAAAACGACCCAACAAGTCAATAGTAAAACATGTCAAGTATGAGTTCCTTATATCCAGAACATCTAAACATCATGTCAGTCTTATCTGTTTGCTACAGACATCAATGGAGTGATGTACAATTGGCCTTCAATGTTATAAATGATCCAGTACTGTTTGACTTAGTACATATCTATAAAATTGAATGTAGCTCAAATAGAAGCTCAAAGTTTATATCATAAAACAATAGGATTTACTGGCATGACGGATATCTCTCCCAGGGAATTCCTCACCTCTGGAGCAAGTTCTCACTTTCTATAAAACAAAGCAGTTCCGCATATCTTCAAATTTTAGTTAGAAGAATGGATACTAAGCCACAAATTTATCTCAGGTCTTGCCCCTTTACCTTATGGACAAGGATGAATAACTAATTGCCTGTACAAGTAGAATTACAGAAGCTGGGCATCAAATGGTTTTACTGCATTATTACCTAGTTGCAACATATGAACCTATAAACCTAACACCCATGCTTATGATGGCATCCTATAAGCAAACATTTCACAATTAATAAACTGTTCAAAACATTTTTAGTATCTACTTGTTCACTAAGAAAGAGTAACCACAGAGTAAGACTACATAATGACAGCATAGTCATGCAGGAGACTGCTTGCTGTACTGTTTTGACATCATTGCAAAATATTCTAGCTTCATCTGATTTAGGTACAATGGACCTATTCCACCTCCTCTGGGATTTTCCTAATTTTGTTGATAACTGTTTGGTGTTAAGAACTGCACTGCCTCTTCACATAATGCTGTCTCAGGATATTTTGGTAAAAAATCACTTCTTACTAAGATATACAAATACCTAAGATTCAGTTTTACAAGTGGACTCACAATCTAAATTACTATGCATTCAAAAGGGGTCTCTACCATAGTTAAATGTGTCAGAGCAACCATAAATACTGAGGTGCTGTCCTTTGAAAATATAGACAGGTTGCACAAAGGCTCTCTGTGCAGTTCATAATTCTAAGCCAATAAATCTAGTCAATACTGTAGCCTTTGTGTTATTTATTCTTAAATGTCAACCAGAAGGTGGTTGTGTGCTAATCTCATTACACATGTTCTAAAATGTTTCAGATTTTATAACTGATTCATTATCTGTTCCCTCTCTTTGGTAACCCTACATAGTAGGTTATTTCTCAGCAGAAATTAGGGGGTATTGTAACGTGGTGTCCTGTTCTTTTATATCCCCATTTACTCTTTTCATGCCCTTTCTAGATCAACTTTCTTCTATAACTACATCTACAGTTTTTTTTTTCTACACTTCATCCAGGTTATCCCCTATAAACAGTAACTCAAGAAAATAATGGTCCTCTACTGAAGCCCTTTTTCCCCCTTTTTGCTGCTCAGGAGTGTTTTCCCAGCTTTTCCCTTAAAGTCCTGTTTCTGCTTTTGTCTGGCTCTAAACAGACTCTGTCATAAACCAAAATAATGTTGATGATTCAATTGCTGAAAAAAAAAACACTTTAATATGACAGATCACGGAAAATAGGACTTCATCAGAATAACTTAACCATACTACTGTGCTGTACATAAAAGATTAAAGATCATGTGACCAAAATAAAAAATCCTGTGACTTTTTCAAAATCATCTGACATTTTTTAAGAAACTATTTATTTATAGCTCTAAAAGCATCAAATGTGTATGTATACAGTAAAATATGCATAATCTATAAATGCAGTTTCTCATGTGTGTTTATGTTTGCATTTGTTTTTGTGTGTGCTAGTTGTATGCAATAGTAAATATTTTCAGGAGTAAACAAAAATAAAAATAATAATAAAATAATAAGTAATCAGTAGCAACACTAAAGCCCAGAGGATTTTAAGTTTAATACATTGCTGATATTGAGGTTGTCATTATGTCCTGGGTAAGTGACAACATTTAAATGAAGTTGCCATTGTAATTCCCATTGTTCCAATCATATCCCCCACATATCACTTCATAATGCAATGTGTGGTAATTTCCAGGATGGATGTCTTTCCAAAGGGAATGATTATGTATTTTTTCCCACTCAGATTTAGTCCACGGTTCTGGCAACAGTTGTTTATCTGTGCCAGACATATGTAGGGAAAGGCTTATTACTAGCCTTTTGTGCATGTAAATATACAAGTGCACATAGCAAGAGACATTTTATAACAACTACAAACTGTTCAAGACTTAGGGTGACTCTGGGCTATCCACTTTCTTAGGTAATTGTGGAGGGTCATTTTAAGTTTATTTACAGCCAATATTTCAAGAATTTTCCTTACATTGTTTATATGATATTTTAGCCACAGTTTTATATAATATTTTAGGCAGAGTTTAAAAATTTGTTTTCAATTTATACCTGTAATTTTACAGGTCTTTACATATAAAAAGTCCACTTACAGAACTTAAGGAAGTGTGCTTCAGGTGAAGCCGCAGCTCATGATAAAATCTGCTGTTTCCATTTCTGGCAATAATGTGCATAGAGTCTGCCAGTTGCAGGTTCAGCATCTCTTCGTTTAAGTAGGGCCATCTGGTCAGGGGTCAGACCCCCCCGAGCTGCATATCTTTCAAAAGCAGATATGTCTGCCTACATGTTTTCTGAGCCAGGCTTTGTCAGGTTTGACCTGGACTTATAGATTCCCTATGACTGAGTGTTTACCAAGTGGACACCTGCGGATGAATGACATGTACATGTTGGCCTGCAGCAGTGCTTCTCTCCTGAACTCTGACCAAATGTCAGTCAGTTCCATCATGAAGTCTAACCAGGCATTGGTCTGAGGCTGCTCATCTCTTCTGTGGTAGATTTTATTAATGCCTGAAACATTTTTTCCACTTTCTATAAGAGCTTGGGATTCACAGTGAATATGCTCAAGAACCCACAGTGGTGCAGCGGTAGCATTGTTGCCTCACAGCAAGAGGTTCTCCCGTTTGATTCTCGGCTGGTGTGTGGGGAGTGCCTTCTGTGTGGAGTCTGCATGGCTGCCCCATGGTTGTGTGGCATTCAAAAGACATGCTTAAATGGGTGTGACTTCGTTGAAGGTTGGACGTTGAGCTGGCACCTCGGCGTTCGTGAAAATCTACTGCCAATCATTAGCAGACTGGAGTTCTGCTGTGACGACCTCTAACCAAGATAAGCCGAAAGACAACTACATGCTCAAGAACTGGTCTCAACACAAAGCCAGCTACACATGGAGTAAATAAGATTCTCACACAGCACTTATTCTTTTCTATGCAAACACGTTTCTACGCTGCCAACTGATTCTAGTGAGGAATATAACCCACATAAAGCAGTCAGCTTGCAGAAAGTCACAGAATATTAAAAGATTGTCACTTCTCTGACTGAAAATGCTGCAGTAGTGTATGATTTTGCTTATAACAAATTAATCACTGAAACCACAAGCATGCAAATCTACCCACCTGATCCTCCAATGGGGTAAGAAGAGTTGTTGCAGGGAAGTAGTTATCCCTCAGTGCATGGCTTTTACTAGAACAGCTACAGAATATTGTACCTTGCAATGACATATGTTGTGGGGAATAGAGAAGGTATAAAGATTCTTGGGTTCCTATTACGTGATCGCAGATGCATTCTGTCGAATGCATCTTGATCGAACATAAAAGAAAGAAAAAGCAAAACAGCGAAGTGGCTTTTAAGCAAATTCTTTTCCTGGGAAAGAATTTGCTTGGCCGCTTCCATTACTTTGATATTTTTGACACTGCAGTGCGATCTCGGAGTTGGTATATTTAAGTAGGCGGGTGTGGGGGGCACAGCTCCCCATGTAGGGGGGTGTGGGGGGCGAAGCCCCCCAATTTATGTAATGTTTTAAAGTTTTTTTTATTTTTATTTTTTTGAAACAGCAATTTTTTTCCCTTGGAAAAAATGACTGTTCTGAGGTTTCGACATTGTAAGCTTTTACTTACATGGGGTTGATTAATCATCGTTCACTTTTTTAAGCATTCAATGGTATAATATAGATCCAGATTCTTCACAAAGAGAAAGGAAAGGATTCAAGGCTTGTTTATAGCCAAGACTACAGTGACTCTCTTATCACCCATTTAGAGACAATGTATGCGGCTTACAGTATGCCTGACATACAAAGAATTAAAGGAGCCTTTAGTATTTGAACCCCTATGCTCAGACATCCCTTGTTAACCAGAAAACAGGTGGACACTTGTCTTCAGTAAAAATAAAAAACAGCATAACTATGAAACATGACGACATAATAGCTCAGAGACTCTCATGCATATGGAATAAAGTTTTCTCAGTTAAACTCAGCCAATCAATTATATTTTCAGAAAAGAGGAAGTTGACTGCATGAGCCCAAGAAGTTTTAACATAGCATCAATATTTTCAATGGTCAAAAGTCTCTGAGCCTGCTCACCAAGTCTATGAGCTTAAAAAGGAAGTACCTTTCACAATAGTGCTAACTACAGTTCAAATCTTACAAGCAACTGGTCACAAATAGAAAGTTTAAATGTGTATAGGAAGTTTAATACTTGGTGTTCACAATACCATACAATTCTGAAAAAAAAAATACTGAAAGTCATTACTGACATAATACATGTTGCAGATATACAATGCATGAAACTACAAAATAGAAAATTTTCCTATGGAGAGTACCAAAAATGATTCCTAATATGCTGTTGCAGTCATATAATTTTTTCCATTTTGCACTGATATTTTTTTTGTCATTACAACACTTGAAACTCTGTTGCTGAACCTTTTTAAACTTGTCACATAGAACAGCAGCTTTACATTGTAGACCCATAAACCTCCAAGGGGCCTCTAGTCATCAAGGAAGCCAAACAATCTGAGCCTTGTACCATTTTTGTTCAACCACTTATTTACTGCCCCAGCTGCAGAACAGATTACCCATTCCTTTGCCATGTAGATAAAAGTTAAAAGGTCAAAATAAGTTAATATGAATAGTTAAATGTTTACTTGTGTTTTCTATTTAAATTTGCAAACTCTTCATGAATTGATTTTAACTCATTCTCTGACAAGTCATCAGTCCATAGCAGGACAATGATATTCAGCTCCATTCTCACTACAGCTTCCCAAACAATTCTAATGATTTCTTCACTGACCCTCATGACTGTGGCATGCAGTACTGAACCAAAATCCCTTTCTTTGTTAGATTAGAATTCCACAGAAGAAATTCATTTAGAGACCATGCCATTACCTTGCTGGTTTAATTAGTAGAGGTTATCAGTATTTCCTTTGATATCCACTGTTTTTCTTCCTTGTTTGGATTCACATGCAACAGGACAGCCTAAGAACTGTGTAGTAGCATGGTTAATTGCAAGCCTTTCAGTTCCACCACATTTACTCTCATGTAGCTCACTGTAGTCCATTATTTTAAAATTCTTGGAATCCTCTGGAACAATGCCGGCAGTGGCCTCTCTGAGGACTTACTGGAGATGTTCTCCTGCGAATCTACCCAAAGCTGAGAATTCCTCTGTCAGGTCATGCAGGTGCTGTCAGATAAAACATTACCGTGTTGTGTTTTACTCTTACCAGGATCATATATATAGATATATAGATATATGCACTTACATATGTGCACGCGAACACACATACACACATACACACACACACACACACACACACACACACACACACACACATATATATATATATATATATATATATATATATATATAGATTGATAGATAGATACTATATGTGTGCATGTAGTATGTATATGCATGTGTGAATGTCCTATCACTTGTATGAGTACATTCATATTCTTATGACTGTATATGCATATGCACTCAGAAGAGCAGTCCTGTCTCTCTGATCTCTAACGTGTGTAGATACCAGAATTATGCCCTTGGCTTTGCAGGGGTATGTTTTGTTACATTTCCCTAAATTGTCCTACTCTGGAAATTTATAGACCGCATGTTAAAAATGTATTTATTTATTTATTTATTTATTTATTTATATTTGTTGACCGGGAGTGTCTGACTGGATGTAGGTCCATTTTCAGCGGAGGCCCAGGGACAAATGCTCCACAGTTAAAATAAACAGACAGTAGTTACATTGGATTACATAGCAATTAACAATTTACATAGCAATTACTTACAACATATTTACAGATGAAGAATATAGTACATCAGTAGACAACTATAATCTTTATCTGTGAAGTACATAACAGACATTAACAAATGTTATATATGTTATGTTATGTTAAATGATAAATGTAAAATGTGCAGAATGATACTGTATGACCTAGCATGCATGTAATTGTACTTTTCCTCAGCACCTGTCAGAACATGGGCTGAAAAATTAGCAAATTCTGTAGCTGTAACACAGAATATTAATAGGCTTTTGCATTGCGCTTTCAACACTGCCATCCCCAACTCTGTGTGATGTCCATTGTACTCTACTTTCTAAATTTGCATGTATTCCTGTTTGTTAGTCCCATACCCTTTTCTTGTATTGCTGTATTGTGTACTGTAACATTGCTATATCATGCGCTGTAACATTTCTTCTGTTTCCTTGGTGCAATTCTGTTGTGCTGTTTCTTAAATCTATTAATTGGGATACTCTGGGATTCATGCCAACTACCTACCCACTGTCTGTAGAACATATCATGGCTTCTGTACTTTTAAGTGCTACCTGCCCTGTGAATTTCACCTTTCAGGTGAACATGAGATGGCCACCAGTAGACATACCTCCCAGCTATCCAGATTTTTCAGAATAACCAGATTTTATGAGGAGAAAATCAAAAATATGAGAGTAAAATGTGTGGTTTTCTGTCAAATCATTGAGGATTATGACAGACATTTGAATTTCAGACTTGATATCGTTCAAAGAATGCATGTTAATGCAAAACCTCTTATTCTAACAACTTTTTATATTTATAACATCAATATTTAAAATCTGTCCCTATTTTCAAGCCTTTGACTTCACATTATTGTTGGCTTTGTCCAGATTTCTTCAGCTAAGAGATGGAGAACTTTGCAGCCTCCTGTGTTGTCCAGGTTCTCTCTTCCTCTTCCTCAGAGCAACTTTGGCAGTGAAACTCTACCCCATTCTTTCCTCTAGCTGTCCATGTTGTGTAGCATCTGCTATGTTTTCAGTCCTTTCCTCTCCCAGTGTTGCATTCCATGGAGAGTTTCCTTCATCAATAGTGTGTTAGTAGCCACATGTTTTTATTTTTATTTACTTATTATTGACCAGGCTAGTCCCACTAGCCTACTAGCATCCTATTAGGGGATATCCATGGTGGTATTTATAACACTAGAAAAAATTTGACCAGGGCATTGGGGAACTTTCTTTACTGTTGATAGGTGCCATGAGATCTTTTTCATCCATCTGTGCTATCACCAACTAAAACAGATGGGACCTTGGCTTAATGTCTCATCAGAAGGATGATATAGTGAGAATCACAGAAATTCCTTAAGATGCATTGCATTGTTAGTAATTGATTTACCTGGTGTGGGAATAGAACCCAAAGCCTTTTGTACCAAAGGCAAGTGTGTTACCTGTTTTCAGTGGTGCAACAGGTAGATGATGTATTGTACAATTAAGTAACTCTTTAACTGGGCTGTGGTTAGTGCTAATCTGCTTAAAATTGTATCTATGAAACATGTTTCTTTATTGTAAGAGTAATTTGACTGCATCATTTAGAAAATGGATACAGTCATATATTCCCTGAAATATGGTATGCGTACTTGAGCCATTTAGATTAGCAGTCAAAAAAGGAAGACATTAGTTCAGTCCAAAATATTGCTTTAATTCTATGGTTAAGGGGGTATTTCTGCATCTAAATTCAGAGTTTGCTGTACATGCTGCTTGCTAAATGGTACAAGACTAATATGATGCCTTGAAAGACACATGCGCGCGTGCGCACACACACACACACACACACACACACACACACACACACACACACACACACACACACACACACAAAGACATGCACACATGCAACACATTTATAACCAGACTCAGATTTTGTTTTTATATCTAGTCTATGTTTACTGATTGAATGGCAAAATCGCTGAATGGCATTACATCATAACTGTGGTTCACTGAATCCTCCTCATGTGGGGTCCACACTCTGCCAATTATATATACCAACTCCGAGATCACACTATAGTGGGGAAAGGGAAAATTTCCTTATCCCTACCATAATGGAGTCTTAGACCCTGTTATATCACACTCTGAAAACTCTGACTGAGAAAGATCCACAGCAGTCACAACTCCTGAAATATTCAGTTTACTCTGTGATATCCTGCACAGAGCTGACTGATCCTGTCATCATAATGTAGGGCACAGAGGTGACTGATCCTCTCATCATAATGTAGGGCACAGAGGTGACTGATCCTGTCATCATAATGTAGGGCAAAGAGGTGATTGATCCTGTCATCATAATGTAGGGCACAGAGGTGACTGATCCTGTCATCATAATGTAGGGCACAGAGGTGACTGATCCTGTCATCATAATGTAGGGCACAGAGGTGACTGATCCTGTCATCATAATGTAGGGCACAGAGGTGACTGATCCTGTCATCATAATGTAGGGCAAAGAGGTGACTGATCCTGTCATCATAATGTAGGGCACAGAGGTGACTGATCCTGTCATCATAATGTAGGGCACAGAGGTGACTGATCCTGTCATCATAATGGAGGGCACAGAGGTGACTGATCCTGTCATCATAATGTAGGGCACAGAGGTGACTGATCCTGTCATCATAATGCAGGGCACAGAGGTGACTGATCCTGTCATCATAATGCAGAGCACAGAGGTGACTGATCCTGTCATCATAATGTAGGGCACAGAGGTGACTGATCCTGTCATCATAATGTAGGGCACAGAGGTGACTGATCTTGTCATCATAATGTAGGGCACAGAGGTGACTGATCCTGTCATCATAATGTAGGGCACAGAGGTGACTGATCCTGTCATCATAATGTAGGGCACAGAGGTGACTGATCCTGTCATCATAATGTAGGGCACAGAGGTGACTGATCCTGTCATCATAATGCAGGGCACAGAGGTGACTGATCCTGTCATCATAATGTAGGGCACAGAGGTGACTGATCCTGTCATCATAATGTAGGGCACAGAGGTGACTGATCCTGTCATCATAATGTAGGGCACAGAGGTGACTGATCCTGTCATCATAATGTAGGGCACAGAGGTGACTGATCCTGTCATCATAATGTAGGGCACAGAGGTGACTGATCCTGTCATCATAATGTAGGGCACAGAGGTGACTGATCCTGTCATCATAATGTAGGGCACAGAGGTGACTGATCCTGTCATCATAATGCAGGGCACAGAGGTGACTGATCCTGTCATCATAATGTAGGGCACAGAGGTGACTGATCCTGTCATCATAATGTAAGGCACAGAGGTGACTGATCCTGTCATCATAATGTAGGGCACAGAGGTGACTGATCCTGTCATCATAATGTAGGGCACAGAGGTGACTGATCCTGTCATCATAATGCAGGGCACAGAGGTGACTGATCCTGTCATCATAATGTAGGGCACAGAGGTGACTGATCCTGTCATCATAATGTAGGGCACAGAGGTGGCTGATTCTTTTTTCTGAGATGGAGAAGGCACTGTCATGATTAAAACCAGTGCTAAACATCAGCTTATTGAACACTTTGAACTTACTGCTATTGCATTTAAACTGCCAATTGCTGTTTATTTTTGTTTTTATTTTTATTTTTTTGTAGTTCAGCTGGGACATTTTCTAATAGCTTGGAACAACATATTGCTATTAAGACTCTGCTAAGCTCTTCTCTACAATTAATTATGATGGATAGCATCAATTCAAAATGGATGCGTCTCAGTGCTTTTGCCATAGATAATTTGCTACTAATGGATTTACACCAAAAGATGAATTTATGAAGAATTAATCTGTGTACTTATTCATTTATCAGTATAGACTGGATACTTGTTAGTGACCTAACCATGGTTAATGAAACTGAAATTTAAAATAATTTAAAGTTTAGTTGATTATTGGTCTATTGGTTGCATTATTCAAAACAATTTACAAATTCTGTGAATTTACCTATCTGCCTACCTATCTGTCTATCGATTTATCTATCTAATCTATCCATATAATCTATATTTATTTTACAGCATAAAGCTTCTAACTATAGGAGGACTGTATTGAGACACTGAGAAGGTATAGGATTGATTAACTCTGCACAAATTTCAGTTCACCTGTAACATAAATCAGCTGTCATAACTGAACATCTGCCAAACGGTGATTGATGAGAAAGATGGCAGGTGACCTCTGATATAATATGGTCAGTTAAAGCAAGGAAATATCAATCAAAATTAAAGGAAAACTAGACCTCTATATGTCAAACCAAGATATTAGTTTACAGAATGGGAATACATACCCGATAAAAATAATATGATTTTTGCATACAAGAAATATAAATGTGAACAGAAGACCATATGACCCGTGAGTCATAATTATTTTAGTTTTATTTGAATTAGTCCTAGTTAGCCATTAAGTTTTTTTGAAAATGGTATATTGATTGATTAGCTGGTATGTTATTGAAACATTATTTATTGGCTTTCAATTATATATGAAGGGACACAGTACCTCTTTCAATGTTGTAGATGGATGCTTGTCAGCAAGGAAAGAGCTACACGTTCTAGAGACCTAAACCTTGTCACCACAATGAACAGAACAAGCTGGAGGGATAGACTCCTGTCCCAGAGACTTCCCATACTCTGGAACAGACTACCTATCTATGTCAAACAGAGCTCCTCATTAGCACTCTTCAAGAAGAATCTTGATGATTGGATGGGAAATAGGAAATTCACCCCGGGGATCACTTCTGTGGTTCTGCTTGACAGGGGCACAGGAAAATAATTTTCTTGGGTGGCGAAAGCCAGGGTACCTTTTTGGCTAGGCTTGTATAGGCCCTAGTGCCAATAGCCTAGTACCTCCCTATGGCCCTATGAACCTAAAAGGTTTGTCTAGACCATGAAAAACAATTGGTGATCAGGCCAAAAAAATATACTTTTGTGGTAGACGTCCTTGTGCTCTTCAGGGCTGAAGCATTCCCTCTGTGTTTTGGCATATATCCACACTGCTATGTGAGTGCACTTATAACCCAAGTGTCCATAAGATTTTGCAGGTGAAAGAAGATTAATAGCCACATTCCAGACACCTTACCATAAATACTATGCAGACAGTATCCATCCACATGGATCTTCTTTTCTGCTAGACTTTCAACAATTTTTGATGCCCAAAGCAGTACACTTCTTACACAAACATGATATTCTGCAAGAAATTACCAGAGATACTCACTAATGTATGATTCCTATTATATGTGTTTTGAAATAGTGTTCCAAATCTATGGTTATAGTTTCTTTAATAGTTCTCTAATATTTTGAAGAAGGAAGAATTTTCTCCTATAATGACAAAATATTTGCAATTTGCAGTTTTTAACTTTTTTTCTTCAGCAGGACTCGTGTCTACATCAGAGTTGTCTTACAAAAACAATAACAGATGGCATCCCTGTTTGCTTCTTGTGTTAGGGTTCAATCTTTCCATTGTAAGGATCTCTGATTTAACTGGATTAACTGTTCAGCTTCAGACATTTACAAAATTGTTCTCTTTCAAATATATTTCAGTGGAAATACAAATCCTTACCTCTCTGTGCAAATAGAATCCAAGCTACCATCCTTTTATTTAGTCTCCAACTGTGACTGCTGGCTGAGTAATATTTACAATGCCTACTTAAGTACTGTTCACATCCTACTACAGACAGGAAGAAAATTATTCTTCCAACAGGATAAAAAGAATATGTACACTTTGTTATTCTACAGCATGGAAGAACAGATAAGTGCTATCTGGCTGATGCCCAAGTGTTCTAGGAGTACCACTCAGATTAATATATACTTCTAATACTACCACACAGATTAATATGCACTTCTATTACTACTATACAGATTACTATATACTTCTATTTCTATCAAACAGATTAATATATACTTCTAGTACTACCACACAGATTACTATATACTTCTGTTACTACTAGACAGATTACTATATACTTCTAATACTACCAGAAAGATGAATATGTAATTCTAGTACTACCAGACAGATTATTATATACTTCTATTACTACTTGACAGATTACTCTACACGTGTAGTATTACCAGACATATATAATTATATTACTACCAGGCAGATTAATATATATTTGTAGGACTACCACACAGATTAATATGTACTTCTATTACTACTAGACAGATTACCATGTACTTTTAGTACTACCAGACAGATTAATATATACGTCTAGTACTATCACACAGATTAATTTATACTTCTATTACTACCAAACAGATTAGTATTGTACTTCATCTAGTACCACCAGAAGGATTAATATTATACTTCTTCTAATGCTAACTGACAGATTATTATATAATTCTTCTGATACTGCCAGGGAGATTATTACATAAATATTCTAGTACTACCAGACATGTTATTAGATGGACTAGTACTAGCAGACAAATTAATATTATATTTCATCTAGTATTACCTGACAGATTATTATATAAATCTGCAAGTACTACCAGACAGATCATTATATAATTATTCTAATATTACAAGATGCATTATTATTACTTTTTCGAGTACATTCTGACAGATTATTATATAATTTTTCTAGTACTACCAGGCAGATTATTACATACTTCCTGGTCCAGAATATGGCAAGATGAATGAATAGCTCTTCTTAGTTTGCAGTGTAATTCCTTCTTCTTGAATAATTAAACAATAATATTGTGAATAACATGCAGAATGTTCATATTGTTTGATTAATCATATAGCTTAATGGTACTCTTATATACTACAGTAGTGCAGAACCCAACATTTGATAAGCATTATACTGTTTCATTTAATTTTTTGTTATATCATGCATGCAGGGCATAAGGGATGATATGGATGTTAATTAATTAATTAATTTTACTTTAAAATCTATGTATTTATCTAGATATCATTATACCTAACTGAATAAATCATTTTATCTATATATCTGTCTATCTATCTATCTATCTATCTATCTATCTATCTATCTATCTATCTATCTATATCTGTCTATCTATCTATCTATCTATCTATCTATCTATCTATCTATCTATCTATCTATCTATCTATCTATCTATCCATCTGTCTATATTATCTACTTATCTGAATCCATAATTTTATAAAATGTATGCATGTTTGTGTTTTTTTAAACAAGTGACATCTTTATTAAATTATCATTTAAGATAATGGCAATCATGCATTTATATAAATGAAAACTAACCACATTGACTTAATCTTAGTTGCAAGCTTTATATATCCCTTATAATCTACCCAATCATTGTCCATCAAACATTACATATCTCATTAAATCCTTCTTTCCTTTATATCTCATCCCTTTCCTGTATGTACTGTTCCCACAATTCCCATTTTTCTATGTAACTTGCTTCTACCCTTTTCTAAAGATCCCAATTCCAGTTGTTTTATCTCTGTTACTATATTCACTACTTCTAGTACAGTTGGTTTAGACTTTGATTTCAATTTTCTAGAAATTGCTTTTTTTGGATGCCACCAATTAGACTCAGCAAGGCCTTACTATGTTTAGGCAATTCCATTCTGTATCATAGCTCAGAAAATCGTTTCCCTAGATGCACCAATTTGCTCACCCAGTATCACTGATAGAGTAGTTTGCAGAGAATCTTTAAACTCTGCCAACTCATTGCACTCCCAGAAATATGTGCCCAATTATATATTTCCTCCCCATCACACCTCCCACATTTGCTGTCTACCTGAGGAAAAATTCTCTAGATTCTATGTGGGGTATAAAAATACCTATGTAAACATTTTCAAGCAAAAATCCTAAATGTTCTAGATTTGTTGCATATTTGGGAGACATACATATATTCCTTCAATGTTTCTTTGTGAATTGCTTATCCAGTCTCTCTTTTCAGTCCTTTCTAACCTCCTCTGATCGATTCTTATAGTTATCATGCAATATTTTATGCTGCCTTTTTTTTAGCAGCAGCTTCTGTTCTAGATTCTACTAAAAACTCTACCAATGCTGGTCCTTCATTTAGAACCCCCCTATTTCTTTCTCTTTTCCTATACTCTGATATCAATCCTTGATAGGGAAGGCAACCTCTAACCTGCAGCCCAAATAAGTTCTTGGTGGCTTCTCATTATATTACCTTTCCCTCTCTAGTTATTTGCTCTCAATATCTTGGCTCCATTGCCAGTCTTCTCTAAACGATTTTAGCCCCCTCTTGCCTATTGTTATTCCTATTGGCCGAATCTTCTTTCTCAATTCCTCTGTTGGCTTAGTTCCTAGAAGACTTTCTGCTACTTTATGAATATAATATTCTGCATGATTATTGTTATTTTCCTTAAAGATCTGCATCCATTTGTGTTTGATAATATATTGAAACAGCATTAAATATCTGCAAAACATCTTCTTTAACCTTATGTATTGTTCATTTTATAAACTGTTTCCATTAACCACTTTTAAGCATTATTTGATAGTACCATTTAAGATACATTTGCATTGCCCTGTAAAATGCACAATGAAATGTAAGTTCACTTTAGTCCAGAGTTTTGATTCCTACAACACCTGTAGTCATACTGATATTAAAGATAGAAGAATCAGATCTACTCAACAATATTTTTTGCAATCCTTTTCTTATTTTCCTAAATCATTAATGATAATACAGCCATGTTTTTAAATTTTAGTGAATGCATTTAAGAATTTGAGGTTGATTATCTTAATCATTCATAAGGAAACATGGAAAACATCTGTATGACTCTGGTAATAATGAATTCATAACAATATCACATATTCTAGTTCCAAAGGATATAGTCACTATATTAACAGACAAATTTAGTGCTAACTTTACCCTACCCCCACTATATTGTTGCATTAGCATCCCTGACAAATTAATTCTTCTAAAATCACACTGGAGAAGGTCTTACAATCTTAGACAAATATTAAAAATAATACATCCATAGGACCATATCACGCTGTGTTCTCTTCCATGCCAGGTAAACACTATCTGAACCTTTACTTAAAGTGCTCATCTTGAATCTATCAAAAGGATTTGTTTCTGCTGTCAAGAGAACAGTCTTTCTGACTCCCTTACAGAAGCATGGCCCTCTGTACAGACAGACATGAGTAATTATAAAACAATAAACCTCATCACCCTTATGTGCAAAATCAATGAAATATATCAGGTCCGAGCTCATTTATATAAGCATTGGCCAACTTAACAGATCTACATCCCAATCTGATTCATTTTTTAAAAAAGCAGGACCTATTTACTGAACTTTGTAAGGTTCTTTGAAAAGATTACAGACCTTGTTGAAAGTGGTCACTCCATGCACACTCCTATCTTGACCTGGCTAAGGCTTTTAGGACTGTATCCAAGACTGGTGTTATTGAAAAAAAACAAAGTTAAGGTAAACCCCTACATTGTCTGCTGGGTTGAAAATTAACCGTCCAGCTGATCCCAGGTTTTGCAAGTCGTTTGTACCCTCTATTTAATGTAAACATCTAACTAGTGAGGTACATTAGGAATCAATGCTGGGATCATTTCTATTTGGCATCAGTTTTGCAGACATCTAAGTCAAGATCCCTGAAGTCTGCTTGACTAAGTTTGTTACTGACTACAAGCTGGTGCTGCTTTCTGCTCATTCACTGAAATAAAACCACTTAAACATGAGCTGAAATCTTTGCATAACTAATGTATCAGAAATGGTCTCGTAGTAAATGGAAAAAATGCAATGTAGTAGTGTTTGGCAAAATAGCTGTGCCTATGCATATGTCATAAACAGTACATCTCTTCAGACAGCTACAGTCATAAAGGACATGGGTACATATGTCTCCCTCTGTCATTTGATCATCATGTTTCTACTGTTTCCAAAGGACTCTCTTCATCATCCAAATAAGTCTTCCTATACCACAGTAATCTTTACTTAACAGACTCATCATTGAAGATAATACCTCCTTTCATATGTACAAATCCAAGCATATTGCTCTTCTGAAAATGCCCCAAAGATTTGTACCCAAGAAAAAGAAAGGCCTTAAATGGTTTGGAAGTCACAACTGATTAGCATGACTCTTCTTATACTGAGTAGCAACTAGCTGCTCCAAGGTGACTTGTGTTCCACTTTTTCAGTCATGCAAACCCCAGTCCTATTTATCATCCTTTTTCTTGACAAAAAAATAACATGCACTACAAGCAACTGCACTAGGGACCTAAATCTACATTAACAAATATACAAGACTCACTGGAAGGATAGGTTCATAATGCAATATATTTCCAGCCTGCAGAATAAGTTACCACCATAGGTTAAGCCAGGTGCAACTTTCATTTACCTTTAAGGCTAGTCTTGATAATTGGGTGGGTAGACAAAGAACTACACCAAGGCTGTCATCATATACAGCCCCTTGATCTGAGTGGTGAGCAGCATTAAGTGCTTCAAAAAGGGTAGTACAAAGTTTTACGTATCTCTTCTTAAACATGTATATGACCAGGCATATTAAGATCCCTGTGATTGTCAGTGTAGTATTGCTCCTTTGTTCCCATGTTGCTAATGTTATAAGAATAAACATATCTTACAGAATCAGTAAGTACTATTTGTTATAAAAATGTGGAAAAACATTAGTGTACACTTTAAAATTCATACATAAAAACTAGCTTTCAGACAAACAGGTCCTTCATCAGGCAAACAAATAAGAATACAGTATATAGTACTTCCAAGAACAACTCATACCCTGGGATTCAATAAACTTCGTGCAGGAATAGTGTTATTCCTGCATGGAGTGGTTCATGTCTGTGTAGCACAGCAGCACACCTTGCATATTCATGAAGGTGCACTGCTGTGTAACCTACAAGGACACGAACCATAAACAAGTGCGGAGGGCATGTTCAAGTAGTGTACGGATATTGAGCATAGCCACTGCACTCAGACAGTGCCGTATGGCACTTTCTAATCACAAACTGGCATAATATTATAACATTTCTATAATATTATGCCACTGTTTCAGTGTCTGCGGACACTGAAATGAAACACATGATCATTTCAGTGTCTACAGACACTGAAGTACCTACGGCAGCAGGAAAGCAATGCAGGGGGTGTGTGACAGGTTCTTTGACACACCCCCTGCATTGTAAAAATGACGTATAACATTGTGCAAACTGCTAAAGCAGGAAATGTGTACAAAGGCACAAATAATGGGAGATAAAGCCCTGAAAAGTGTCAGATCTTACATATTGCCCTCACAAACCTAGAAAGATGATTGGAAAAAGGTCATGCATTAGCATGAAATTCCGAAGGATAGAAGTCTGGAAGTCAAATGCATGCCAATATTCCCTGACAGCAGTCCATGTGGACAAAGGCACAAATAATGGGGGGGACAAAACACTAACAATAGGGACATCACTTAAATATTACCCTCACAAACCTAGAAAGTTGATAGAAAACAGGATATGTATTAGCATGAACCTCTGAAGGATAGAAGCCTGAAAGCCAAATGTATGCCATTATTTCCCAACTGCAGTCCTCAATGACTTGTCAGAATACCACAATACTCACTATATAACATAATAATATAATAATATTATTATATATTTTTTCTAGGCTAAGGAATGTTTAAGTGTAGCTAAGTGGGTGTGCGCATTATGCCCTTCCGCTTACCATAGCTTAAACAACCCATAGGAGATAAATACAAATATACAGCCAAAATTCCTAAGCCAAGATAGTGTAGTGGTTAGAGTCCTGGCTTTACATGCAGGCTTTCAGGGGTTGAGTACCAAGACAGACAAGTTATTTTTATACGGGAAAGCAGTGTTAAAATTATTTTTTTAAACTCAAATCATGTAGTAACTGTTTTTCTCAACCAGGATAGTGTAGCTGGTGTAAAATGTAACTGTGAGTACATATAATATGTGAAACTACACATGTATACACAAGTGTCCTATACAGTATATTCACACACCTTGTCAATGTAAGGAAAGCCCAGAGGGATGTCATGTAAAGTAAATCATATACACTTAATAAATGAAGTCAGTATTCTGATATATTTAAAAAATTAAAAGTGAGCAATGGTTAGCAATGCTCAGCTATGCTAGCAGGTGTAACCATTGCTAAGACGTGAATGCTAAGCAGCAGGTAGCTCAGCTGAGTGGATTTGTGCACAGTTAAACACTGCTCAACAACTTCTCCTTTAAGCAGTGTTAAAACCGGCTTAGTGGGTTTGTGCACTGCTTAGCAGAGCTTAACCTTTTCAAAATGGTCCAATGACAGCAAAGAGTGGCAATATCGCACTATTTAAATGGTGCAGGCAGGAATACAGCCATAACCTGTTATAGTTCATCTGTGCAGATACAATGGCTGGCTAGGAGAGGGAGTGCACTTTCAGGCGCAATGCTAGAGCATTCAGAAGTCCAGTGTCATGGCTGGACTCCTAGTAAATAAACTTAAGAGAATGCTGCAGGGTCAGTATCAGGGCTCCCAATACAAAGTGAAGGCCTGGGACCATCTCGCACATGACCTCACCAGTGCTACTGGTATCCTCCGGACTAGTGAGCAGGTACAGCACCACTATGCTGACCTAAAGCATAGAAAGGGGGTGTTCTTGGACCAGTGGATCCAAGATGGATGGGACTGGAATGCTTCAGTAGTGTGTGAGTATCACTATCAAGCACTTTGTACCAAATACTAGCCTGAGAATGTGATAGACAAATATGCATAATGTGTATTTCTCCCCTACAGCTGCAGCAGAGAGGGCACTGACAGACTGCTGAGGCTGCGCCTACAGGCTGATGAGTACAAATCTATTTTGCAGTATATTGTTCAAATAGCTAAGAAGGAGTACATTGCTTACTGCTAATATGTATACTATTACTGCATGAATTGAATAAATAAAAAAGTATGATTGACGAATATTGAAGTACAATAATGACCCTTAAAAAAACTGTTGTGTTTATTCTAACATTTTGTTGTGAGATATATAGAATGTATACAGGTTCCTCACAGCAAATATGGCTGTGACAGCATACATTACCTGGGGTTCATGTGTGAACAAGCTGTTAGGAGAAACTGTAGATGGTGTAGCTGTAAAACGAGATAAAAATTAAATGTGAAATATATACTACACTAAGCTCTGAACCCAGAATAGTAATATGGAAAGTATCAAAGTGTGTTCCATGCAGCATTGCCTTGTATTAACCTTTGCTTTCCAGATTGTAGTAATCCAAAGGAGTAATGCACAGTACAATAACTATCTGTCATGCATGCATCACATGATTACAAGTTCAGACTATCTAACAAAGAGACTATTATGCAGAAATCAGTGAAACAAGAAACAGTCAGTTCTGCAGTAGCTCAGTGTTATGAGAAATAGCTTAGTTGTTAATTTTCCACACCCAGACATGGCTCAAATCCACTGAGTGGTACTAATATGTGTGCATATCTAGACACAAGGTATCAGGAATAAATGTAAAAACAGTCAGGTAGTGTTAACAGATATTTTCCCCACAGGTTTTACAGGTAAGTAAATGTTAGTAGCTGTATGAAGCGTATATTAATAAACTGTGTACAACTGTTCAATTGCCCCACCACATGCCTGCAAATGATAGCAGGGTAGGTACATACAATATGCACTCTTCCCAAATCATACCTCTCAGCTATACAAATATTCACTGAATGTCTAGATATTTGTCTCAGATTTTTGGTCCATTTTACATAAAGTAGTGGTGTCATGGCAAATCAGTGGGAAACCATTATAGGCTGAAGTTAGAAAATAATGACAGACATGCAAGTTTTAGATGTCATATACATTGGAAAAGCCACACAAATGCAAAACCTGTTATTTTATTAACTTTATAAGTGTGTAAGAGCAATATCTAAAAATTGTCCATACTTATGTGCCTTTGTCCCACTCTTATGTATGGCTTTGTCCAGATGTCATGCTCTAAGATGTTGAGAGGTATGTTCCCAATACGTCTCTCAAGTGTCATGCTGTCATGGCTAGTGGTCACTGCTGCAAATAATCCTGGACACAGATAGGAAACCAGTTGACATATGCCAGTAGCGCACTCACATAACAGCAGTTCAGGGTACCTCTCATGCGCCAGATATGTAAGCCTGACATGTATGACTCCCCTCTAGCCATGTACCCAGAGTTGTCACAGTTTGTCTCATACCATTCCAGGCTGACAGTTTAAAAGGTATGTTTGTACTACAGAAGCTATGGGCATAGGTAGATGTAAAGTGAGGGCAGACCCATGGAGTATTGAGCAGTACTGATGTGGAAAATAGAAGCATAAGCAGTTGTTAATGTATTTTCTTTCTCTCTCCCCACCCCTCATCTTCATCAATAATTATTACTCATATACTATGGATATGTTGTGCTCCAACCCTAATGTTGGGACATGTGTTATATTTTTGTTGTCCTCACCTCTCTTTCTGGGGTTTGAGTGTCCAACTTCACCTCCAAATTCTGTACAAATGCACAGCTGTTGCTGTATAAGAAATGGACAGCTATGGACCTTCCCTACACCTGCCCTGCACATCCCTAGCTAGATTTTATATTGTTTTTCTCTCTGCATGCCCCTTTTTCACCACTTTCCTGTCACTCTTTTTTCTTTTCTTTTAAAAAAATTAGTGAGGGTGTAAGCAGGAGTAAGTGAGTTTGCACGATGCTAAGTGAGGCCAACACAGATTAAGCATCTGTATGGTTAACTGTATGTAAGCATCACTTAGTGTTGCACAGACCCGTACAAGCCCATGTATTACTGCTTTAATCACTCTGTTTCCATCAGCCACTGTTCTGGCTAGCAATAAAATAATCAGCCCTGCCAAGTTGGGTTCCTGTCAGAAGAACAAAGACGCATTATGTCGAATGGGTCTTCATCGAACTGTAAATGTCGAAAATGCAAAATGACAAAGCGGCTTTTAAGCAAATTCTTTCCCTGGCTTGGCCACTTCCATCACTTTGCCGTTTTCGGCACTGTAGTGCGATCTTGGAGTTGGTGTATTTAAGTGGGGGGGCACAGCCCCCTACATGGGGGTGTGGGGTGGTGAAGCCCTCCACTTAAAATAGTGTTTAGTGTTTTTTTTTTATTTATTTACTTTTTTTGGAAACAGCAATTTTTCTCCCTGGGAAAAAATTGCTGTTCACTCTTTTTGTTTTCATTCTTTTGTGGTCGATATAACAGCATCCGATCTTTTGATCGTTTGCTGTTATAACATAGACCCGCCAAGTCTTGGACCCAAGGCCCTGTATACCATAGCAATCAGAGCAATGTACCACTACACCATTTGAGCTGTATGGATTTCTGATGCCTTTTCAAACATATCATGCAGTAGAGTCATTCAACAGTAGGGAAAAGATTCTGTAGACTCAGTCAGGTTGTCTATACATACATATACACATGTATATGTGCATGGAGATGCATATATATGGAAAAATATATATACATAATATAGAGATATACATATAACATATACATGTATGTATGTGTATATATATATATATATATATATATATATATATATATATATATATATATATATATTCAGAATATGGAATCCCAAAATCTTGAAACCCATAATATCGAGACCAAAGTCTTGAAATTTTAAAACACTGAAAACTCAAAACAATGACTCTCATAATATTGAAAACACACAAGATACCAATACTGACTATATTCCAGCACAAGTCCCAAAAACGGCAACTCAAATCTCCCTGTTGATCTAACTCCATTGCAGTAATCAGAGTTCACCAAAGGGCTCAATAAACTAAAGGAGGATCTTTGTATTTTAATGCGTACCTCCATTTCTATAATTCATCTTCCAATTTACAACTTCTCTTCCTTATCGGAACATAGTTACTATAATATAGTGGTTAAATATAGTCGCAGATAGAATCTCATTACTTTCTCAGACTTAATCTACATTCTTTGAAGAAGGGCTTTAATGGAACAAACCCATTCAATCCTGGCAGGCAGTCCACTTTGAGATTTATAATCCATTTTGCTTCTTCTACTTCAGTCTTATTGACAAAATCCCCTCTTCTTAAGGTCTGTTCAACCATACCAATAACCATAAATCTAAAAGAGTGCATACAGTTATCTCGAATGTGTGTGTAAAGAGCATTTGTTTTCACTCTATTCCTTATGTCCAATTGGTGCTTGAAACTACATTCTCTAAACCTCCTGTTGGTCTTTCCTACATAGAAAGCCAGACAGAGTACACAAGTAGCAATGTATACAATGTTTTTACTAACACAGTTGGCACTTCCTGTAAACGTATAACTTTTCCCTGTTTTTGGATGGAGAAAGTTATTGTCAGTGTCGATCACAGCACATGTTTTACATGAGCCACATTTACGTGTCCCTAAATAGTGTCTCAGATCCTTTGATTTTCTACAACTCACATTACTGTGGCATAATAAACATCTCAAGTTCTTCTTATTCTTGTAAGCAAACCGAGGGGTCTCTTGAGGTACCTGTGGATGAAAGCGCTCAACTTGTTTTATTGTAAATAAAGCCTTTTTGTGGCACTCAACTCTGAAGATTAGTTCCTTTCCCTTCATTACAGTTCCCTCATTATCCTTCATCACCCTTACCTGCTGCACATCTTTCCTAGTTTGGTCCCTCTGTCTTGCCAATCGGTACAGGTCCTTTTCTCCATCCTTAGTGTCCAACCTGTCATACAACTCTTTATACACTTCATTCTTAGCCTTCACAATCTCTCTCTTTGCCATGCACCTCATGTCCTTATACTCCTGTCTACTTTCTTCATCTCTCTAACAATCTCACTTCTTCGTCAACCTCTTCCTCTGTATCGTCTCCTGTACTTCCTCATTCCACCACCATGTCTCCTTGCCCTCCTTCCTCTGTCCAGATGTCACACAAAGCACCCTTCTAGTCATCTCCCTTACTAGCTCTGCTGTAGTTACCCAGATATTCACTAATTCTTCACTGCCTGTCTTAATTCTTTCCTCAACTCAAACTCATAATCACCCTTTTTCAGTTTACACCATTTGATCATTGGTGCTGCCCTCACACTCCTCCTTTTCTTTTTGATCACCATCATCATCCCACAGACCAACATTCTATGCTGCCTAACTACATTTCCCCTGTCACCACTTAACAGTCTCTAATCCCCTTCAAACTGGCCCTCCTGCATAGGATATAATCCACCTGTGTGCATCTTCCTTCACTCTTGCAGGTCACCCTATGCTCCTCTGTCTTGTTAAAATACATATTCACTACAGCTATGTCCATCCTTTTTGCAAAAACCTCTACCATCTCACCTTCTGCTTTTGTTTGCTTAACACCATACCTACCCATCACTTCTGCACTCCCTGTGTTTCCTTCACCAACATGCCCATTGAAATCTGCTCCAATCACCACTCTCTCACCCTTGGGTACAGTCACCACCACTTCATCCAACACATTCCAAAATTTTCCTTTCTCATCCATGGCACACCCAACTTGCATATGCACTAACAGCATTCATTATCATACCATCAATTTCCAGCTTCATAAACATCACTCTGTCCAATACTCTTTTCACCTCCAAAAACACTATTGGCATACTGTTCCTTCAGGATAATGCCTACATCATTTTTCCTCCCATCTACACCATGATAGAACAATTTGGACCCACCTCTAATACACCTAGCCTTACCCCCTTTCCATCTGGTCTCTTGCACACACAATATAGCAACCTTCCCTCTGTCCATCATATCAGCTAGCTCTGTCCCCATACCAGTTATACTGCCAACATTAAAAGTTCCTACCCTCACTACCACACTCCTAGCCTTTCTCATCTCTTCCTGCCATTTGAGTGTTGGCCATCCTCCAGGGTATGTCTGTGAATGCAAAGGCTCTGTGCTATCAAATGACTTCAATGTGTTACAGCAGTATTAAGAAAGTGTCATTAATTTTGACCCATTGCCCCCCCCATGTATGTGTAGTGTCCTCCAGATGTCCTGCTGTAACAGGTTGAGAGGAATGACTGAGCAGCAAGAGGGTAAATACAGTGTGCCATACTGACATAGAACAGAAATGTATATCAGGAATTACCTGTGCACATGTATGTATGAATAGGTGTACCTGACTGCCTCATAGCAACAGACATGGGATGCAAAACATCGGGTAAATAAGCTGTACATGCTGTGCACGTGTGTAATCTCAGTTTCTGTGCATCCAACAGAGTTAGAGTTCTACAGCTACTGGTTGTTGCATTGCCCTGACACAGACATGGGTACTAGAGTAAGCATCATTATCAGGTTGAAATTGGAGAGGTGTCCAACTGTGTTATGGCATTGTGTCCATGCCTAATACAAACAGCTATATGACCACCTACATAGCTGTATTGGCTCAGCAATACCTTACTTGTAAAACCTGCCTCCACTAAAGTAGAATAATCCCCTTTGCTGGACAACAGCAATACACAAACATAATTGATCACTATATTACCTGTACAGGGCAAAGTAGGAGCAGGCACCAACTTGGCAGCAAGTCAAACTTTGTCTGAATGAGCATTTAAGGCCACAGGTGGATTACTGTAAGGCTAACTATGAGTACAAATTGGATACATCCACCAAGGACAATCACAAGGGTGTCTTCACGTATGTCTGCAATCTCAGAGGCAACAACCCAACCCACCCTGCAATGGTGGTCAATCACACCACATACACACACACCATAGCTATAGCCAACCTGCTGCAGACAGGTTTAGGGCAAATATCACCCCCATGGCTTACCATCAGTATAGGTGAATATGCACAGAACCCACACCCCTCCCCTCATCATCAGGGAGCAGGTGCATACTGCCTAATCAGAATCAACAAAAACAAGTCTCCATGGGACCTGATAACATTCCTGTCAGCATCCTACATGAACTCAGACATATACTTCCAGCACCATTACACGCTGCATGCAAACAAAGTCTGAGAACCACTGACATCCCATCTGCAAGGAAGACAGCCACTGTCATCCCCCTACACAAATGTGAATGATGAATGGTGATTTATGCAATGTACTGGCCCTCATTGGGGGAAATGTGACACATCAGGACCAGGAATGCAATGCAGGTCCATACTGTACTGATAGATGACAGGAGTATGATGTGGATGTAAGTGGTGGCTAATGATAGGCAATATTGATGTGCTGGCTCTGTAAATAACTCTGGGAAATGTCTGAGCTCCTGTGATGTGTTTCCCTATTAATGTCTTCCAGGTGCATGCAGTTTCAACCAGCATATACTGCAGATGAGAATGCAGCCATCACCGATGCCATAATCCAGCACCATGTGGTGCTGTTCGGCCATAGCTGACAAAATCTGTGGCAGTGGACTGCCCTGTGGGATGACCTTGTCCACAGAGTTAACACCTTGAGCCACCATGGCCACACATACAATCAGGTCAGGCTTTGGGCAACTGACCTGATATGTTGTGCCCGGCAAAGGGCTGTTGCCATGCCAGGGCCCATACTGCTACAGGTGAGGGTCCAGTAACACAGTCCCCACTTACAGCAACAGAGGAGCTCCTTGCCAACTTGGGGCAGCTCCAATACAACAGCCAACACAAGAAACACAAGTCATGGAGGAGAGTGGACCCCAGGCAACAGGCAAGGAGCTTCCAGGTAAGGCCACAGTACACATCAAGTCAATCATGTAGCAGTCATACTGTCTTCTATAGAGTATCTAGATGCATATGTCAGTTCAAACTGCATTTGTGAGTGGGGTTTAGTAATGCACACAAGTGCACATCTATGGTGAAGTACAGCAAATTGTGTACTATCAGGTTTGTACTGTACATGTGCAAAAAAGTAGCATTCATCTTGCATCAATGTCAAATGTGAGTCTGCTGACAATACCTCTCCCCTACAGCTACATAGGTATCTCTGGTCTGGATGTTGGACAGCAGCCTGAGGCTGGTGAGTATGAGATTTTTTGTTGTGGCTCACCAGAACCCCAGGCATGTTAAGGTCATGCATGTGACCATGCACACAACTGTGACTCTCAGCTATTTTGCAATATCTGCATGTTCACTTGCGGTGGGGTTAACTGCATTGCATCACAGTGGTCATCACAGGGGCCTATTTGCAGGAGATGTCAGATATCTGAAGCATACTTCACAACCCGTCATTACAAGAAATATGGACAAAGACTGACAAAATGGGGTGAAAAGGCCCAAAACTAGGGACATATTTTATAAATTAATGTTATACAGTGCATATAAATGGTGTACACACACCTGTTAGAATGCCAGGTATTTGTGATATACAAAAATGAGTGCACAATAAAACATTTCAAAACCATTCCAACCTTTCATATGACCTATAACCTGTACAATACAATTGTAAAACAAACAAATCTGTTAGGGAAACAATTATGACACATAAAAAGCGTACAATAAGCTAGATGCATACAGGTGCACAGCCTGAAGCTAATACTGTGTTGAAGCAACTTTTGATATAATTACAGCATTACGTCTTCTTGGGTACACACTTGCCATCAATTACAGAGACTCTTTGATTAACAGCAAATAGCATTCAGCTGTCCTACCAGGATTATCCTAACATTTACTCAGTTGTCTGCTACAGCAACAGCCATAGTTCACATACAGCTTACAAAGCAGCAAAGGGATCTCATTCTTGAAAGGTATCAGCCCAGATAAGGGTACACACACACATTTCCACAGCATTGCATATACCATGAAACACAGTGAAGCCAGTCATCAAATGGGGGAAAATATGGCATAGCAGTGACATTAGTACTGGACATCCTTCCAAATGTGTGAAAAAGACAAGACCCAAACTGGTCAGGGAGGCTGCAAGAGACCTACAGCAACACTACAGGGGTTGCAGGAATCTCTGGTAAGTACCAGTTGTATACTATATGTGACAGCAATCTCCCATATTCTCCACATGTCTGGCCTATGGGGTAGGGTTGGAAGATGGAAGCCTTTTCTCACACAGAACAACATCCAGGTCTGGCAAATTTCTCAAGAAAAATACATCAGGTCTCCCAAAAACATGTGGTGAAATGTGTTATGGTGTAATGAGAACAAGGTTGCACTTTTTGGCCACAATCCCAAAAGGTTTGTTTGACACAATAACAACACTGTGCATCACCAAAAGAACACCATCCCCTAGTGAAGCATGGTGTTGGCAGTGTCCTGTTTTGGGGTTGCTGTTTATAAGCTGGAAGTGGGCCTTTAGCCAAGGTGGAGGGGATTAGGAACAGTTCCAAATACCAGCCCCTTTTGGCCCAAAATCTTCATGTTTCTGCTAGAAAGCTGTGGATGGAGAGGAATTACACCTTTCCACACAACAGTGACCCAAACCATACATCAATATCCAAAAAAGAACGTCTTCACCAGAAGACAATCAATGTTTTTGAATGCCCAGCCATAGTCCACACCTACATCCAATGGAAAATCTGTGGAGTGCCCTAAGCAGGACTGTGCAGGAGAGATGCCCTCACAATCTGACAGAGTTGAAGGGCTTCTGCAAGGGATAGTGTACAAATATTGCTAAGTCGAGATGTGCCATGCTGATACACACCTTCCCAAGAGGAGTAACTGCCATTATGAAATCATAAGGTGCTTTAACAAAGTATTAGTTTAAGGGTGTGCACAGTCATGCCACCAGCTTGTTGTACATATGTCAACTTTTACATTTTACCCCTAAGCAATGTGCTTGTTCTTCAATTGGATTGTACAGGTTATAGGTCATATTAAAGGTGGGAAATGTTATCACATGATTTCTGTAATCTCATGTTATATATCAGACAAACCTGGTATGTTAGCAGGGGTGTCTACACTTATATTACCCACTGTAAGATTAGAAGGTTGTTAGTGTAACTGGTTCTGTTGTTACATACATGTACTGCAGGTTTTGAAGGGTGAAACTCAAAATATGTCATTAATTAGTGACACCAGTCCTCATATCATCCCAGTAATATGTCAAACAAATACAGGATGAATGACAAACAGACCAGAAAGAGGAGCCACACGTGTAGAAATTCAGCGACACTCTGCACAGTTGAGATATATGTTCTGTAGGAGTTGCCACTGTGGTACACAGGTGAACAGCAATTATATGTACATGGGTGCAGTGTGTGCTACTTGAAGGCTCATCACCTACTAACACTACTCACATATCACAGATGTGTATGTAAGTAGTAACATTAAGTGGAAAGGGCTGTACAGCATGATGTTGAATGCCTGTCCAGGGTGTGTATGTAGTGGTCTGACTGTGTTGTGAATGTCACCATTTGGCTATTGTGAGGTTTATGTAATGCCTGTCTGCCACCTCACATGTCTGTGTGCGCTTGTGTCTGTGTGAGTGTGTGCATGAATGTGTGTGTGCATATGTGTGTGTGTTTGTGTGTGTGTGTGTGTGTGTGTGTGTGTGTGTGTGTGTGTGTGTGTGTGTGTGTGTGTGTGTAGCAGTAAAGGGTATAGTGCAGGTATTAATTTACATATATTGTCTTCCCCCCAAGTTGGTCATGGTGGTTATGGTCCCTCCTACTCAGAATCTGATGTCAGTGTCTCTGCAGACTCTGACAATGATGATGGTCATAGTCAGGCACAGGTGGGGTTGTCTGGGGATGAATCTATTCCATTGTTTGACATCCCACAGTCATTCACAATGTCCCTGCACACAGTCACAATACCCACACATGCCCCATTCACAGAGCCACAGATGATGAACAGTTGTCAGGTGGTGGCATGGAACAGGCTAGTGTGGTGACTATGGCACATGTGAGTGTAGACACCGGCCATAGCCAGAGTGCAGGTGAGGTCCCACCAGGTGGATGGACTGGAGTGCTCGCAGGAGGACTGCTGATCATCAAACTGCTGTTGCAAGTGCCACAGCAGGTGTCACCTAACACATGTTTTGGGCTGTCATGGATGCACAGGCACATAGTGAATGCAACACCAAACAAATACTCAGGGTATTTGGATGGAACTCTTCCTGATTTACGTGGCAACATACATGACCTTGTTGAGGTCACACACCAAAATACTGAGGTCATGAATAGATGGTGGGGTGAGACCTTGGCAATCCTCAACCATGGCATGTCTGTGCTAGAGTGTGTGGTGGGAGATGGGTATCAGCACATGAATGTAGGTCGGCACCAACATTAGCTGAGAATCTACAGGGCCATGCAACTTCACACTCCCATAGTAGCAGTGACACCAGCACTACTGAAGTGGGGTTGCTGTCCATATCACAATGGAGCAGGCCATGGGCACGTGGTCCTGGCCAGTCCTGTCTGGGACATGGATCCAACAGACAGTAATCACCATCAGGAAGCAGTACTGCATCTGGCCTTGGGCTTGGTGCTGTCAATGAGACCCCTGGCAGGACCAGTTCATGTGTCTGTGGTCAGAGACAGTGAACTGGACACCCTGCCATGTACGGTCTACAGCTGTCCAACATACCCCTGTGTAGGGCAGCAACATGATGTGACTGTGTGCATACATACACACACACACATCTTTATCAGAGGCAGGTCACATTCAGACACACACAGCACCTCTGCACAGTCCATCTATAGGATACCCCTCCAAACACACACACACACACACACACACACACACACACACACACACACACACACACACACATGATGTCAACTGTATGGCCCAACCTAGGCCTCTGGAAAATCCACACCACACCCTCTGCATATGGTGATACCTGTGCCACATCCTTCTCATCCATACCATTGATGCAGGGCCATGCTAATATGAATCTGATGCACAAGGTGAATATAATACAGTGTAGCTATGTAACACTGTGTAAGGTGCTGTCTGCTTGCATTTGTTATGGGTACACATAAAGGTGTATGTACCTGATTAGCCATGATGCACTATTGCTGTTAGTACCACTGACTGAATGTAGTCTGACCATGCTGCATTCTGTTTGTGTTCCAGGTGTCTGTGTGTCTGCAGGCCTTGGCCATGCAGACGTTACCAACATAGAGAATGACAGAGTGGAATTACACTGATTGTTTCATAGCCAATATACAGCTTTATATGTACATTTACCAGGTGTGTATGCATGCAACAGTGTGTGATGGGCACTGTTGTCAGACAGTGTGACCTTGCATACATACCTCTTGTCACAGACAGGTAGCTTTCAGACATGTCGTGTTGTGTAGTACCACAGGTTCATACATACAGAACAGGTTACTGGAGTTCTGTCAGTAGGTCCCTCACAAGCTTAGCCGTTAGACTGACTGCAACAGATTTACCTGTCAGCACCTGTCGACCCTGCCATTTCTTTCCCATGCACTCAACCCTGATGCAGTTGGTGAGGGCATGCATGGTACTGTGTATGACAGGTTTGTGGTATGTATTCCTGAGTTTACAGGGTGGAACAGGGAGATAAAATGGTATATCCTTTGCATACAGACAGTAAAGATGTGCACATACAGTAGCACAAACACATTTGGCAATAGACAGATTAGTAAACCTACATATCCACTGTAATGTACTATAGTACTGCATTTGCATGACATGCCCCAAATAGATTATATGCATGGGATATAACCCATTACCTATTACAATGCATAATCTTGTGAATGCCTTCATGGATGGTGAGATAACCCACCATAAATAGCAACGGGAGTCATCTATTGCTACTACAAGCCTGGAAATGTGATAGGGTAACAGACATTGTATCAGCATGATGTTTCAATAAAGTATAATTTCTGATGCTGGCATGTGTGTCACTGCACTAACTGTGACCTATTTGCCAATAATATTGCTTACATGGCCATTGTTAGGGGACACAGACCACATATAGGTTGCAAACATCTGGATATTCAAGTAGACATCTGTACAGATGACTGGTATGGCCTGTACAACAGTTTAACATGCTGCATGTGAGGCAGATGCCATTAACACTCTATATAAAGTAATGCCATCGGGAGGTGATAAACAAGTGTGGATGGTACACACATCAAAATGGTATAACTCGCACAGGATATGATTCTCAAAACACACACACACACACACACACACACACACACACACACACACACACACACACACAGTTGCCAGGATTGAGATTAAAACCTTTACCTATCTAGTTATTTCTACTATAGTGTTACGCAGTTATGAGACACGCCACAGAGCTTATATGATTGCAGTTTGTCCCAAGGTACTTCTAAGGTGAATGACATCAGCAGGCCTTGTAAAATAGGGTGATGGGAGGTATATAGGGTGGTACACAACTCAAAATGTTATAACCCACACACAATATGATTCTCACCCAACCACACACACACACACACACACACACACAAACATATACACACTTACTTGCCACTATTGAGATTAGAACCCCTTCCTATCTAGTGATTTGTACTATAGTGTTACACAGTTATTGCACATACTATGGAGCTTGCTCGGCTGACAGCTGGCCAAGGGTGTTGATAAGGGAAATGACATCAGCAGGACTGATAAAGTAGGACACTGGGTGGGAAACTTATCAAAATGCTTCTTCTTACAAACATACACACTTACACACTCACACACACATTTACCATTTTTGAGAGTAGAACCCCTGCATATCTTGTGATTTGTACTATAGTGTTATGCAGTAATCACACGAACAACAGAGCTTACTGGGCTGACAACTGGCCAAAGGTGCTGATAGGGGGAATGCCATCAGCAGGAGTGATAAATTGGGGCACTGGGAAGTGTTGTGGGTGGGGATGGCCTAAAACTGTTTCATCTACAAACAAACAATCACAAACTCCCTCACTCTCGCACACACAACTGTCACGCACACACACACACACACACACACACACACACACACACACACACACACACACACACACACACAATTGCCAGTACTGAGATTAGAACCCGTACTTATCAAGCTATTTGTACTATAGTGTTATGCAGTTATCGCAAGCACTACAGAGCTTATAGGGGTGATAGGTGTCCAATGGTACTGCTAAGGTGAATGACAGCAGCAGATCTTGTGAAGTAGGGCAATGTGAAGTGTACTGAGTGGGAACAGTCTCCTATTGCTTAGATCTATGGACACACAGACATACACACAGGTAGGGGATGTGATATTATAAGCCCAACCTCAGTAATATTACACAATGGGGATTACCCAGTATGCTGGCACATGCAACTGTTTACAACTGGTATGCCACTGTCTGCAGCAGAACATCACTGTATGCCATTCAGGGTATCCATGTGTGTGACTAACTCTGTGTCCCCCTGTCTCTCTCTCTCTCTCTCTCTATCACTCTGTCTGTCTCTCACTTCTCCACATCTATGTGTGTGTATGTGTGACATATGTCATCTGTTGCCTATATATATATATATATATATATATATATATATATATATGTATATATATATATAGGTCTACTTCATATGGTTGACATTTCACAATGTTGAAATTCATATCGCTGAGACCATATGAAAAGCCGACCATACAAGAAGAACACAAAAAAACAAAAAAAACTTACCTTAATGCTGCTATCAGGGGGCCTTTGACCCCCTGCACCCCCGTGGGGGATTCTGCCCCCACAACCCCAGAACTTAAATATACCAACTTCGAGATTGCACTACAGTGCAGACGTGGAAATATTTCAATTCCTCACTGTAGGGAGATGATGGTTCCCTATGGTCTACATTTCAAATGTTGATCATATGGTCTCAGCCATATGAATGTCGACATTGTGAAATGTCGACCAATCAAAGGACACACACACACACACACACACACACACACACACACACACACACATATATATCTGTGTATCACACACAACAGATGCAGATATATCACATATGGGCCACCTACAGCTAGCTAAGGGTAATCCTGTCTGATGTGTGCATGTGGGGACAGTTAAGGTGTGCATAGCTCTCTGTATGCACAGACATATATACACAATACAGTCATATAGTCGGCTGTAGGTTCCAACATGTCCCATGATTCTCTAAGTGAAGGAGCGTACCCAGTGTGACCTCCTATAGTTAGAGTGGGACTCAATTCCAGAGATAAGTGTACTCAGGTCAGGGGTTTTGTGTGCTACAGCCATACCTATCAAGAGTACACAGGACTTTCCTTGCTGTGCTGGGTTTGTTTAGCAAACATTTTCTAACATATCTGTAGTCTGACATTGCAATGTATTGTGTCATTACCTAGTGCCAGACATCCTCAGATCATCAGAGTGCTTTACCAGAGGAATACTAGTTGTATGATGCATAGAGCAATATTATCATGACAGCTATGTACATTATTGTCCAACAAGGCCAGTTGTGAGGTGTGGCTACAGCCAGTTGAGTGATGACGCGCTGTGTAAACAGTTCAGCAACCTGGTGATATACAGGCTGGGGATCTCCTGCTTGTGTGGTATCTTTCTAACTTGATATGTCATATCCTTGTGTGGCCATACCTCTCACCTGTACATTTTTTGGCAGATTCTCCAGGTGTTTGTCTAGAGGTTTCATTCTGTCAATGTAAACTTGTGTTTTTATGGCAAGTTAGTTACATAAATTTGAAGAGTGATGTTACAAAATATTGACAGACATTACTGTTTCAGACTACATAACCTTCAGACAATTCCCTCTACTGCAAAACCCTCACCCTACCAACTTTCTCAGTATATAAGAGCGATATTTACAACACATGCCTATCATTGTGCCTTTGTTCCGCTTTTATTTCTGGCCTTGTTCAGAAGTCTTGCTGTCAGAGGTTGGCAGTTATGGGTGTGGATACAGAGTGCATTCTACTGTACAGGCATGTCCATTATATGTAAAAGGAAACATAAAGAAAGAATTATTGGAAATAACCACTGGCAACAGTGCCAAAAAGCACTATATTCACAAACGACTTAGCACCTCGGCTACACAGCCTTCAAGAGGTCCATTATATATGTAGTATATTCCACATAGCACTGTGACTTCTAGGTATGTCAATGACAGAGCGGTAGGTGTCACTGACATGCATAATAGTTGGCACTGCAGTTATCTGCACATGGCCCTGTCAAAGACAACGGTGTACCTAGTGAACTACAAGACAACTGCTAGGAGAACGTGCTGGCCAGATCCTGACAGTATTAACCACACATACACATAGTTCATTGACCCCTGCATATTGTGGACATGCAACGTATGTTTTCATGTGTATTGGGACAGCCCTGCCAATGTGTGCTATGCTGGTATTTTCCTGGAAACATACATGTTACTGCATTTTTGTGGGTATATGGGGGGGGCACACCTGTCAACAGTACACATTTGCACAGACTGTGCTGATATTTTCTTTACATTTTGGTTCCATTTACCATACTATTGTGCCCTGTCTTGGGGACTAGAGGCATATCAGTAAATACTACAGGTCAGATTGCAATGGCATACAATTGAATTTCAGACTTTATACCCTTCCTAGCCTTACTGCAACTGTGAGACCTGCTGTACTATCACTATCTGAGTCTGCAGGGGGTTAATTCAACATTTCTGCCATTTGTGGTGCCTTTGCCAGACATTTCTCTCTGGTTTTCTACAGCTAACTTGCTGTGTGGGTCTGAAGGTGGGTATGTGACCCCCACACTGACATCCATGCCTGTAACCTATGACCCCCCATTTAGTTGGATTTGCAACCTTGGACACTACTGCATAGTGTGGGGAGGCCAATATTGGGCAGACATTTCCTGGTGTCCCACATAGCTGTCGTTTGTTTACTGCTATCCCAGTAGGCCACCCCATTCCCTTGAATGCATGCAGCATTACCACAGATATGCTACCAAAACATACTAATCCATTCATTTATTGTTAAGAAGACTGACTTACCTTGTGCGTGTGACAGTAGTGAGAATGGTGCTTGAGGGCCGCCTATGTTGGATGCACACAGTACATGCCTATACGTGGTAAGTTACAGACAATGTGATGTGTGTGTGTCATCCATTTTACTGTGTGTGCAAGTCAGAGAGAGCTGTCAGACCCTGGAGTCCCTACAGAGTCAGTGTGTATGCTATGCTTTGCCTCTTTGCCAAGGCCTGAGCATACTGGGCATGCCTCCATCTGCCTACAGGAGCAGGCTCAGGGGCCTCCTTCTCTGAGTCCATCTGTGCCTGTGGGGACCTAGGCAATGATGGTGGGCTGTGTGGTTCTTCTCCATGCTGTGCCTGCTGCAGCTGTTTCCGCAGGATCATATTGTGTAGCATGGCACATACTATGAACATGTGTGCACATGTGGCTGGAGAGTACTGCAAGGCTCCACCAGATATGTCAAGGCAGTGGAACCATGACTTGAGCATCCCAAACACATGTGCTGTAATGATCCTGGTTTGTGCATGTACCTCATTATAGCATCCTTGAGTGGGTGTTTGTGTATTTATGATGGGTGTCATCATCCACGGCTTCAGTGCATAGCCAGCATCCCCCACCAGAAGGCCATATGGGATGCCCTCACTGGCAAATGCCTGGTACAGCTGTGACGAATGCCAGATGTAGGAGGCATGATAGCTTCCAGGTCTGCCAGCTCATACATTCATAATAATGCCCTGAGTATTGCACATGACCTGCAGTTGATGGAGGGGAATGCCCTTGCGGTTTATGTAGACCCTTCCCTGTTCACTGGGTGGTGCTTTGATGCAGATGTGCTTGCAGTCTATTGCACCCAGTACCATTGGGTATTCTGCTACATGGGGGAAGAGATGCATATTGCTGGTCCTCTCCTCAAGGGTGTTAGAGAAATAAATCTGCTCACTGGCATGTGGCAGCATGTCATCCAGGAACTGGTGGAGTACCCTGGTTGCAGATGCCTATGAGACCCACATGATGTCCCCAGTAGGTCTTTGGAAAGTACCTGTAGCTAGTATTCTTAAGGCTACACATATCTTGGTATCCACTGGGATGGGTTCCCCTCTGTTGACTCTGGGTTTGAGCTGCAGTATGTCTCTGTCCACCCTGTAGTACTCTACTATCTCCAGATCATGTAGCCCCTGGTAACATACCCTGGGTCTGAACACTGTTCTCCTCCTCCTTGGTCTGTGGCAGTTGTCAGCATTATCCTCCTCACCGCCCTCAGCCTCTAGCACATACTGATGGATCAAAGCAATGGCAGCCCCTAACATTTTTCCAGTTAAAATTCCCCTGCATATGTACACCAGTGATGCAGATTGTGGAAAAAAAACAGACTGTAAGGTGTTTCCATAGTATATACTGTTGTGCTGCAGATGCTGCCTGTATGATTGGCTGACTATGATGCATTCCACCTGCTAGCTATGTAATTTGTACTTGACTGCTTTTATTCTGCTATTTTCCTTTTTTTTCATTTTTTCCCCTTCCCATTTCTGCCCCTTTGAAGCCCTGAGGCTCACCACGCCAAACCCAGTGTTCAAATGTAAACAGTCCTACTATTTCTGTGTTTTTGTTTTGATTTACACCCAGTGAGCACTGTGCAAACCTGTTTAGCTAGGGTAAACAATGTGAAATGGCCCTCCCTTGACGTGAACCCACTTTTCATTCCATGGAATAAGTCAATACAGCCTCAGACACACACCCTTGCTTAGCTGTGCTTAGCTAAGCTTATCTGGGGGCAATAGAGCTCCAATGTGCTTACACCATGCATGACCCACACCCTTTGCATGTCTGCCGCTCCTCCTGCTTACATGACCATCCTGCTTACACGACTGTGCCTCTGCTGGTCAGAGGCACAGGGAACTAATCCAAGGGGGTGGCGAAAGCCAACACACTCTGGCTAGGCTTATAAATGCCCTTGGACAGATAGCCTAGTACTTACCTATGAACCTATGAACCTATAGCACCTACATGGTTAGGTGAGGTTTGGCATTTAGAATATTTTTGTGATTCAGTAAATTTTTGTGATTCAGTAAATTTCCCCTCATTTGCAGACTCCACTGCCTTAGTCCATAGTTACTGCACTACACCAAATCCTTTCCCCTTAGCAACCACTGTTCCCTGCTATTGCTTTGATTCTGCATGTCATAGACTGTAAAGGCAAAATGCAGATTTCTCTTAAAATTGTGTTTTCACATTTTTATTTTTATTTTCTGCATGATCTCGTCTGCACACCGCTGCCCTATGCTTAAACGTCCGACATCGGCCAAAAAAAAAAGATTTATTTTTAGAATAATTAAACACTTTTCCATGCCAATGGCCATATATTTGGCCATTGGCATGCCTAAAGATTATAATACATGTTTTCATTTGAGCTGTCATGCCTCCATTTTAGTTTGTGCAGAAATGTATTCGGCTAGTAGCCGAATACATTTCTGCAACTAACACTATTCTTGCATGGATGCTTGCCTGCTTGCTGAATCACTAATTCACCTCATTTTCATGGTTTTCATGAGCAAATGAGGTAATTAGTATTATGTAGTGGTGTCTGTGCAGGAATAGTGTTGGCAGGCTTCTGCACGTCAGAACAGTAGTTTACTGGATTGCTTGGAGACCATATTCCATGCAGGAACGGCTACACTGTTCCTGCATGGAAAAATAAGCTTAATGAATCCCAGAGATAGACTTGTATGATAAAATAGCATTAAGCTTAAAAATTGACTATGTGTTTGTATGTTTGTACATATATGTGTATATCTGTCTATCTATATATATGGGTTATGTAAAGCTTGAACTATAAAAAGTTCAAACACAGACACTACAAAAAATTTGAATCACAGAGATTCAAAAAATAAAAAAAATGAAACAAGAAAAAAAAAAAAAAAAAAAGAACAACAGTATTTTTGCAGGGATGGACATGCTTCTATTCATGCTCCAAATTGGGGGATGCACACCCTACATCCTATGCTGCCAATGTATACCCTCACCAAGATTTCCCTACACTGGGAAAAGGGCAAATTCCTGATCTCCACCATACTCTTATATATCCAAATACCAGCGAAGCTAAAAAAGGTAATTTTCTAAGTCCTTAACTAGTATTTCAAGTGTTCAAAGTTTTGAGAGTTCAAGCAGTTGAATTAAGCATACATACAAATATTCCAAGCATGGGCATTAATGCCCTTCTAGCTTGCCAATATACCAAAACACTTGTTCCCATAATAAGAATCCAGGCTGTTCTTAAAAATATGTAAACTAGCACTTGCTTTAATGTAATTTGGTAGTCTGTTCCATGCATCAGCTACTCTGTCAGAGAACCAATTAGTTCACTTCTCATTCCTATAGAATCTTCTACTTAGGTTGTCTGATGATTCTGTAGTACTTTTTGTTAAACCCAAACATTCCTAGAGGTAGTTGTCACTAAATGCCCTTTATATCTGAATAATATTTCCTCTTAGATATCTGTAAGAGACACTGTACAAGTTCAGATATGTTAATCTTTCATAATAACTTAAATTTTCACATCCATGAATACCCTCGGTGTATTAACGTTGTACTCATTCTAGTTTACTCATGTTTTTTTTCCTACAAGGTTTCCATATTGTTATTCCATACTCAAGTTTGGGTCTAATGTAACTAACAAACAATGACTTCATTATTTTTGATTTCCTAGACTTTATAAATCTTTGTATACAACCTATAGTTGTATAACTATCATTAACTAATTGATTGATATGATAAGAAAAACTCATAGCTGAATCTACCCATATACCCAGGTCCTTAAATGAATCTACAGTTTCAATCACTGTGTGCTGTATTACATATTCATGTTTCAATGTTTGCCTACCAAATCTCATATGCTTAGTTTTTGATGCATTTATCAACATATTATTCTCCTGTGCCCAAATGTTTAATTTAGTCAAATTATTTTGCAGACATGCTTTATCTGTAACACATGTAATCAGTTTACCCAATTTCAGGTCGTAGACTGTAGAACATCTCAGATGAAAAAGTTAGGTCTGAAAGATACAATCTAAACAAGTAAGGGCCTAGGACAGAGCCATGTGGGACACCCTGACAGTAACCAAGGATTTCACCTTTCCAGTTGCTGTATGATACTTGCCATGTCCTATTTGTAAGCCATGCAGCTATCCATCTTATCAAGAGTACAGCAATACCTTGTCATACTAATTTATTGATCAGTGTTGTGTGTATGACCCTGTCAAATGCTGAACTTATATCTATATAAATTACATCACAGTACAAATTTTCATTCATAGCTGTTATTATATTGTTATAGAACATCATGTTACAGGTGGTAATAGATCGGTTTTCAACATATGCATGTTGATATATGGTTTCATGTCCCAACCTATCCAGATCTGACAATAACTTATCCAGTATTACTTTCTCTAGACTTAAGGGTCTATATGACTCTGGGTTTGTCCGACTCCCCTTTCCCTTAAAAACAGGTTTAATAAGTGCATGTCTCCAATCTTGAGGAACCTCCCCATATTTATATGATATATATATATATATATATATATATATATATATATATAGGTCTACTTCATTTCATCGAAATCCCATTTGACCTATACCCATTTGATCGAAATTTCATTTGATCAAAAACCAGTATTCAAGGCAAATAACAGGCATTTGTCCCCCTCCCCAATGTCGTGCGACCCTGGAGTTGGTATATATAGTTAGGGGGGTGTGGGGGCAAAGCCCCCCACCTAGTTTCCTTTAAAAGAAGAAAATAACACAAAAAGTACAGATTTTAATCAAAAGTAGACGGGGGGCTTTGCCCCCCCCACACCCCCCAACTATATATACCAACTCCAGGGTCGCATGATATTGGGTAGGGGGACAAATCCCTGTTATTTGCCTTGAATACTGGTTTTTGATCAAATGAAATTTCGATCAAATGGGTTTAGGTCAAATGAAATTTCGTTCAAATGAAGTAGACCCATATATATATATATATATATATATATATATATATATATATATATATATATATATATATATATAAACTAGATATAGATTAGATATAGATCTATAGCTAAATATAGATATATATGCATGTGTGTGTGTGTGTGTGTGTGTATGTATATATATATATATATATATATATATATATATATATATGTGTGTGTGTGTATTTATATACATACACACACATACATATATATATATATATATATATATATATATATATATATATATATATATATATATATTTATCGCGCACGTGATGACGTCAGCTCAAAAAGCCAAAAAAATAAACTTAAAAAAAAGCTCGGGGAAAATTGGAAGTTAAGGGGTGCCACTCAGAAATCGTGGCACCCCATTATTTGGACCCCAAAACTTGTTAAAAAACGAGTAATTCGGTACGGTTGGGAGGTATGATCCAGAAATGTTTTGAAATATCCTTGAAGGACCATAACAAGAAAGTTTGTTGGTCTATGTGGGTGTAAATGACCTGAGATGTACTTCACTGGACTATATGAAACAGGCATTATGGATCTCTCTGAATATGTGTCGCAAATAGGTACATGCCTTGCATTGAGCAGCATTCTACTTTTACCAAGGATGATGCCACATTATGAACAGACAATAATTAATTTTAATAACTGTCTTAGTTTCAGGTTTCACTCCAAGGGAATCCAATATCTATCAGGATAGGAAGGACATGCTTAATAGCCCATGTTATGTCACCGAGGAGGTTCTGCATCTATTCCCATGCCTAGGCTTTTGGATATTGTCTAAAACTTTATCCACCCCTTAGCGACTTTTATAGACAATATCAAAATAGCAAAACTACTAACATAGCAAAATAAAATAAAAGTAAGCTTAAGATGTTTCTGCTCAATGATAAGAGCCTAAAAGGAAAATGCACACCCTACATGCTCTCATCACTCTGGTGAATGTAGACATCTGTGCTATCCGTGAGACTTGGTTTAAAGTCACAGGAACTACCCCAGCGGTGGAAGGCTACAGTGCCCTTCACACATTTATACCAGCAGCAGCACAGACAGGAGCTAAATTTGGAGGTGTCTTGATTTACATTAGTGTGAAATACAACTCCAGGTTGGTTAAACAGGATGATGCCCTGGAGTACATGCACATCCAAGTCTCCAATGGCAAAGTTCCTTACCATGCCCTGGCCAGCTACAGGTCACCCTCTATGACTCATAAAGCTCACAGTTCTTACCCAGATCTATTAGAGGTGCTCAACATCCAACCAAATCCTCTACAGACTGAGAAACATGCACTGCTTCTTCCTCACAGGCACATCGTTTCCTGGAATTTATTAGAGTATGGAAGCCAAAAGGAGGTCATCCTGGAACAGATAATGTGCACACCAACCTTAAAATCAAACAGGTTAGAGCTAGTACTCACCAACATGTGAGAGGACTACATACCCCTATCCGATGTTATGTCATCATTGGTGAGGCCAGACCACAAAGCTGTCTCCTTCAATAAAAAAAGTAACCAAAAAAAAAAACAAAGTAAACCCATGAGAGTTAGGAACTATTCTAAAGCAAGCTACAACTTCATGTCAAAATATACCCCCTCCCAAAAAAAAAGAAAATATATACCTGTGCAGCTCTCTGATTTGACTGAACATTTAAACTCTTATATTGCATTTTGTTCTGTTTTAAGTTTTTTTTTCTCTGTGAGCAGAACATGGAGTGAAAGGTGTTTATCAGAATGAGATGTAAGCATGCAAGCCTTAAATACCATTTCACCAGTCTGGGTATTTGGAAGACTAGTACATTGCTGAACATTGCTGGCTATGGATGAATCTGCTGCAGGTAAAATAACTTGGACGATGCAGTAGCACAGTATAAGATGGGACAATGTCTTAGCAGTGGTATTATCAGTATGACGAAAAAAGTTGAATGAAAGTAATAAGTATGAGGTTCAGACATCTTTGTTCAGAAACATTTAGTATGCGGTTATCATGATGTTCTTTAGAAAGAAACACATACAGCAGGCATCTTTGAGGGGTAGAGAAAAAACACTAGATTAGGTTTGTTAGAGTTTATTATCCTTCTCATGTGATGGATCAAACTGCAAGCACTGTGTTCTTTATGTTCATCAAAGCATTTGACATGGTGGACCACAACATTCCACAAGATTCCTATGAAATATACCCAAAGACATACACTGGTTCCAGTATTTCTTTTACAGTCACCCCTTATCAGTGGAAATGAGTACTTGTGTCTCCCACTCTGCTCTGTTACTACTAAATGAAGTTCATCAGGGTTCAGTCACAGTCCCACTACTTTTTCTCCTTTGCATTGTTAAAATCATGGCTCACTGCCCACATCTCCCTTTCCAGCTATATGCTAATGACATGTTAATCTACTGGTCAGATCCATCACATTCTTCAATAAAATCACAACTGCAAAAGATATTCTGTCACCAGATGACTGAGCTGCAGTAAAGTAATCCTGTGTTGCACAGATATCAACCCCATGATTCTTGGCACTGATCACAAACTGTCTCTCCTATAATAAAATTGGATCATCCTAGATCACCCATCACATTCAAAAGCCCCTTGTAGTTAGAACAAACATGTTGAAGTGTCTAGGCCTATGGTTAGAGCAATACCTTTCATTCTAGCATCAGACAAATCAAACTAGATCTAAGATTCAAAGGTTTCTGTTTTGGGCCTGGAAAATATCCCATTTCCTTTTGCCTACTACCAGACAAACCAATCATAAAGATACATATTTCTGTAGATTTCCTGCCTTGTCTCAGCTTCAGGAGAAAAAAAACCTTCCATCAAGCAACCTCATATAATAACTCTCATTTCATCAATCTTTATTATCTGATTAATCATCACTCGCAGTTGTTACAAAAACAATTGGGCAACTTGTCCAACATATATCTGACCTCCTTTTGGCTTCCATACTCTTAAAATTGCTTAAGCTAAACTCATTATTTTATCAAACTAGACTATTTTCTATTATAGAAAGAAACTACAATCTGAATTCACAGGCAGAAAATGCACCTATACTGACCCCTCACTAGATTACCTTGTAGTAACCATTGCTTCTCAGTTGCAGGACCAAAGACTGGTGACCTATTCTTCTTTCTGTCATAAACTTAAACACATACACTGATTTCAGATCAAAGCTTAAAGATCATTTGCTTGCAATTATTTAAATTAAATGTTTCAGAGATCATACAATAATTTGCATTCTCTAAACACTTACTCTGATAACCAGCTTCTGATTTCCAATAACTTCCATCCATGAAAACACCACAGTTATATTTTTACTCACTCACATTTTTTTCTTAATTTTCCCATATTCCCCACATAAAATAACTTTCTTAATTTCCATCACATTCCTCATTCTTTCTGTCTTTTCCATTCCAGTATCTTTTTAAATTCTTCATCATCTCATTTCTCTAAATCAAAACAGTTCATACTGCTCAGATCACATAGCACAGCAGTGCAAGCTCTGGATAACTAAACACGATTCAAGAAAATATCGTGTTGGCATGTTATTAGCATGAGCAGAAGTATAAAACTTGCTGCTGACTTGATCCATACAAAACAGTGCATGAAACCTAGTTATGTGAATGTGCACCATGTTTATCAATATGGTGGCCACTTACTTGCAGTTAGCAGAATGATGATAGCATAAATAGTAAAAGCAGTGCTGAGCGCACTTACCTTGTCCTTCTTAATCCCTTGATGACAGTGTGTGCAGTGCAGCTGCTCGTAAGCAAGGCAAAGGCAAGCAAGTGCAACTCAAGCCAAAAAAGTTATCTTCTAGTTCTAACCTAACCACTTTACTTGTTAGGTCACCACCAACGCCGGTATCCATTCCATTACCCTCCGTATTCGTAGACAAGTACTGTCTGTGCTACCTAGTGTGCTTATTTATTGCTACTGATTGTTTCTCACTCTCTTTTTTGAGAAGACAGTGAGAACCAATCAGCAGCAATCCAGCCGTCCACGTCACGTACGTGCCTGTGGACGTGGCAGTCCGAACCCCCTTCTAATTCACTGTGCGGTTAAACCTCATAGACTTCTGGGCATCACACTGATGTCTTCTCTTTAATCTGGACTACTTTTACAGCAGTCTAGATTTCAAGACATGGCTAAGTAAAAAAATTAAAAAAAACCCCGGAACTTGACAAGCATGCGCAGTTCCAGTTTCAGGACTTTGCAGACTCACTTAGGATTAGGAAGCACATCACACAAGTAAACGAAACAAGCAAAATAAATGAAATACATTTTTTTTTATCTTTTTATACTGCAGAATGTCTATTTTTGCTGGGAGGGCTGCAGTCCTACAGTCCAATGGCATGAGCCGCCCCTGGTGTAGATGTCATTCTCTCACAGTATAAATTTCCCTTAAAATACCCTTACTGTCTAGACAGATTTTTTAACTATTGCAGCATCTAGTTTGTGCGTAGCTGAATATTACTCATCAAGCTCCTTGTGTTATTGACCTATTCAATATTTAAATTTCCCTCACTCCTCCCTAGTAAATCAGTAGCCATGGGTATGCACTTCCTGACTCTTTCTGTAACCAATCTGTTTGAGATGGGTATTCTAAGGTATTGTAGAAATTGCTTCATGTACAGTGATAACCCACCTATTCTTAATAAAACAGATAAAGTTTGTGAAAGGTGTGGATACCTTTTAATGCTGGAGGCAAAACTCTCTCACACAACCAGAACTAATCCTATAGAGGTTGCCAGTGGTACATGCACAATGCCTATGGCACAGAGTAAAGACCAATATCCATAAAAACTACTTATGCTGAGGTGCTTACAGGTAATCTTTCTAAAACACTAAGACCTCCTGCACAGCACAGTCGAAAAAAGGGTCCTCAGCTATTACTTAACCATGCCATTAAAACACCACCCACAGCTACATATAGTTATACTGTATCCAATACCTCTACTGCTAAGCCCTTAAGTCAAACCAGTGCACAGCCACATTTCCTTGTCATTGGTGATTCTGTAGTGAGGTACACTGATGTCCCCCTCACCAGACTGAGTAAGGAGTGAGTCACAATTTGCTGCCTCTCTGGGGCTAGGATCCATCAAGTCACAGGCACTCAGGTCATTGAACTAGAGGTACAAGTATGACTCTGCCATTATCCATATGGGTGTTAAAGACATGATATGTACCTCCCTTGACTATATGAAATGAGGCATTAATGAGTTAGCTGATTATGTGTGTTAGGCAGGTATGAGCCTAGCACTGAGCAGCATACTACTTCCTCCAAAGATGATGCCAAGTTACCAACAGAAAATGATTGATTTTAACAATTGGCTTAGCTGCTGGTTTCATTCCAAGGGGTCCAATATTTGACAGCCTAGATGGATGTGTTTGATAGACCACACTGCTTTACCAGAGGTGGCCTGCACTTAACCCTTCTAGGCTTATGGATATTAGCAAAGACCTTTTCTGCCCCCATAGCACCTTTTTTAGGTAATGCCAAAGTGATAAATCACCCAACTTAACTGAATCTATGACAGACTATCTGAATATTGGTGGCACTACTTAGTGCTAGATGTCTTAACAAGACCCTCTATTCCTTGCAAGCCTTTCTCTCCCTGGAGATTGTAGACATCTGTGTAGTAACAGAGACATGGTTTAAAGTCATGGAGAGTAAGCCAGCAATGCAAAGTTATAATGCCTTTCACACCTTTAGACCAGCAACTGCATAGGAAAGAACTAAAAGTGGAGGAGTCTTAGTTTATACTAAAATCACCCTCACATCCAGAATAGTTAAAGTGTATGACCTACTAGGACTCATACATATGCAGGTCACTATAATCATGGTCTTGTACCTTATTCTTGTAACCTATAGGTCCCATTCCTTGTCCTGGGAAACCCATACTGCCTATCTCAATGTACAAGAGTCTCTTATCATTCAAACCAATACAATACTCATGGGGGATCCCAACTATCCCTCTATAGATTGGGAATCCTACCCCACTTCTAATGCACAAGCCCAGAGATTCCTAAACTTCATTAATACCAATATCTTGAAACAGTCAATCCATTCTCTTACCAGAAGTGCAAGCATCCTTGACTTTGTACTCACAAACATGGGGAATCGATGTTTCTCACCCAATGTAATGTCTTCCATCATCAGATCTGACTGTAAGAAAGTATTGCTTCAAATAAAATTAAATCTGAGACCCACAGAACCAAAAACCCGAACTATTCCATGGCTAACCTCTCTCTATTAAGCGACACCTTAGCTAAATTCTATGCATCCCAAAACCCAGTAAACACCATACAATATGTTGAGCTATTTACAAAATTCCTGATAGCTGTATAGAACAAGCTGTACCCAAGGAATGGAAGATGGCTACAGTCATTCCACTGCACAAAAGAGGTCCAACCACTGATCCAGATAATTACAAACTCATAAGTCTGACCAGCCTCATATTTACATTAAATGGAAAGATTCATCATGGTCATGATAAATGAGAACATAGGTAACATTCACATGCTGGATCCAACATAGTTTGGCTTTGTTAAAGGAAGGTCATGTCTATTAAATCTGGTAAACGTCTTTGAGTGGGTCACCAAAGAAATGGATTAAAGGCAAAATGGTGCACACTGCATATCTTGACCTGGCCAAGGCTTTTGATACAATACCTCACTAAGGCATTATAGACAAGATCACTAATTTAGGTATAAACCCTTTTATAACCCACTGGATAGCCATCTGGCTCACTGATAGGACCTAGGAGGTCAAAATAGGTTAGGCCACCTCCACAACAAGGCCAGTCACTAATGGAGACTCCCCAGGGCTTGGTACTGAACCTGGTCCTTTTTGGCATCTATTTCTCTAAATAGAAGCAAGTGCTGAAGGTTTAGGGCTGACTAAGTTTGCAGATGATTGCAAGCTGGGGGTTATCATCAGCTCCCCTGTTGACACTAGCATTCTTCAAGAAAACCTATCACTGACTGCAAACAGTGCCAGAGCCATGATCTTAAACTCAATGTTACGAAATGCATAATTGTACCCTTTGGGAAGTCAACCATCCTGGCTAATTACCATGTTGATAACATAGCACTAAGAGTCGGCTCAGTGGTCAGAGATCTGGATACGCACATAGACTGTAACCTTACCTTCAACCACCAGGTGGCCACAGTGCTGAGAAAATCCTTTTATTTTGTACAACTTATAAGTAAAGGCATGGCATCTAGGTCCAAAGAGGTCGTTATCCCACTGTACTCTGCCCTTATCAGACCAGTCTTAGAGTATGACGGTCCCTTTGGTATGTACCTGACCAGGTATATGCAGCAGCTGGAGTGACTTCAAAGGTTCCTTACCAAAAGAATACAGGGTATAACAAACCTGCCTTATGCAGAGCACCATAGAGCCCTTTCCCTCTTCTCAGTCTTTGTTAGATTGCTGAGTTGTGATGTATGCCTGGTTTACAAGGTATCTGCAAACCCCACACTTATTAATCTCCTGCATATCCGTAAGTCAAACAGTACTAGAAATAAAAGGTCTAAGGACCTGATTTTTGTCTGTGACTTAAACAGAACATGCTGAAGACACAGATGTGTCTCAGAGACTGTCCTCCTTATTGAACAGGCTTCCATCCATGCGAAGCTGAGTTTGTCTACTACCCAATTTAAGAGCACTCTAGACCAGTGGAGGCGGCGTATGAAATTTGCACTAGGTAGCAGAGGTAGCTTATAAAGCCTGGCCCTCAGTGTTCTGTTAGAATCAGCACATCATTATTCTTCCAGGAAGTGTTGGTTAGGTTTACAAAGGCCCCTAGGCTATTAGTCTAGTCACAATCTATGAATCTATAAGAAACTAAGAGGTCTAATGAAGTCCAACAAACTAGTTATGAGGTCAGGATAGCCTCCCAGGCTAAGGATAAGCACAAGACCTTCTTCAGCTATGTCAGAAACCTTAAACATCATACTCAGCAGTGTGTAGAACTGGTGGTAAATGGCACAACCTTCCCTCCGCAGGGTGACACAGTCAATATACTGGCTGATAAATTTTAAGTTTAACTTCATCCCCCCTACTAGCACCCACAAAATCTCTTCTAGCATATCCCCCTAACTGTCAACAAGGAGCAGGTCCTGGTGGCACTCACTAGTGCCAAAAACACTGCATCAGTAGACCCTGACAATATCCCAGGTTACTTCCTAAATAGCCTAAAACAAGGCTTAACAGGACCATTTGCATTACTTAAATATAGCTTCTGAACAGGTTACATGACAGGTGAATAGAGATCTGCAATAGTCATCCCTCTTCAAAAGAGTGGACCATCAACTGAACCCAGGAACTACAGACCTATCAATCTGACAAGTCTGATATGCAAAGTCATGGAAGTTATCAACAAGAAAACTGGCAAACTACAAATGCAGGACCCATCTCAGTTTGGCTTTCTTAAGGGGACGTCTCGCCCACTTTTTGAGAGGGTCACCAAGGTTATGGATCACGGTAAAATGCTGTATACCACCTACCTTGACCTGGCCAAGACATTTGATGCAATATCCCAATCAGGTATTGTTGATAAACTCTAAGAACAAGACATAAATCCCTATATAACTCACTGGATTTCTGGCTGGCTCACAGATAGGACCCAAGGAGTCAGAACTGGTAAGATCACCATCAATAGGAGGTCAGTCACCAGCAGAGTACCCCAGGGCTCCATGTTGAGCTCTCTCCTGTTTGGCACCTGCTTCTTGAAAGTAAAGAATAATGTCAAAAGCCTTTAGCTCTCCAAGTTCACAGATGACTATAAATTGGGAGCAATTATAAATGTTGAATAACCCAAAAAATAAAAATAGTTGCCAGAACCACAAACTTTGGTTATAAACTTTAATAATTAAAGTTTATACCAAAAGTTCACGGTTCCAGCAACTATTTTTATTTTTTGGCTTATTCACTATTTAATAATGCTGCACTTATCGCTGATACCAGGTTTTGCTTTGTTCGTTCATAGGTTCATAGGTTGGTACTAGGCTATTGGCCCTAGGGCCTATACAAGCCTAGCCATAACAATTCCCTGGCTATTTCTTCCCACAGTATTTACTTCCCTGGAACCTTGTCTAGCAGGGCGACTGACGTGAACCCCGGGTGAATTTCCTATCTCCCATCCAATCATCAAGTTTCCTTTTAAAGAGGGCCAAAGAGGTGCTCTGCTTGACATGTATGGGCAGTCTATTCCAGAGTCTGGGGAGTCTTCGGGCCATAGGTGTGGAGCATCAATTTCCCATGTTAGTAATGACCAGGTCTAGGATATTGGAGCCCCTTGTGGGACTAAGGATTAGTTGATCCAGGGCATTGGAATTTATGAATCCAAAGAACCGTTGGGCAAAGGTGTTGGTACACCAGTATGTTTAGAAAGGTGTAGTGAGAATCTTGGGACATGGTGGGGGATCTGTAGCAAGCTACAATTTGGATTCCAGTCTTACCTAGTGTTAGTTGTACCTGGAGAATTTCAGACACATTGTTTTGGGAAACTAGCCTGGTGTTGTGAATATCCTTGGTGAATATGGACACTCCTCCACCTTTAGTGTTTCGGTCCTGGTTTGGTGGCTGAAAAGTGTGATAAGAGTTGTAGCCTGGTATTGCAGGGGTGCTCTCTGAAGCCTTGAACCAGATCTCAGTTACTGCACAGATATCGATGTTCTCCATTTTTAGGAGTGCCCCAAGAGAGTGCATTTTGAGGTTTAGACTTTTAGCATTGAGTAGCATTACCTTCAGATTCTGCATGTTTGTACCTGTTACGGTGGTGGTTTTGTCCTTTGAACTTTGCCTAAAAAGGCACTATAGGGGTGTCAAAAGCCTTAGCCAGTAACCTGAATCCCAGGGGCGACATATGCAGACCATCTCTGGCAAAGCATCGTGGTCTGTTGATCATGTCGTCCCAGGCAAACAGATACTGGATCCCCTTTGAACGACACCAGAAGCGTAGCCAATTGTTCAAGTCAATCATTTTGTCCTTATACTGTGGTATCATTCTGGGTGAAGGCAGGATGCTACTCAGGGGTAAGTTCATACCTGCCTGGGCCACATAATCCAAGAGCTCTTCCATGTCTCTTTTCATGTAGTCCAGGGAGGTACATCTCAAGTCATTCACTCCAACATGGGCAATGACAGAGTCATATTTGTACTAGTTGTGGAGTGACTTGAGTGCATGCATTATGTGGCGGATCCTGGCACCCAACAGGCATCTGACTGTAATTTTCTCCTTGTTCAACCTGGTGAGTGTGACATCAGTGTGCCTGACTATAGAGTCACCTATGACTAAAGTGTTGGGTACGTTGTCTTAGGGGCTGTTGTTGGGTGGCACACTGGTGTTGTGAGCTATGTGAAACTTTGGTTGTGATTGGTGTTTGTTTGCGTTTCAGCTTTGGGAGGTCCTTGTTGCTTGGGCAGGTTACCGTTAAAGGACTCCACATATGTGGGTTTAGTGTTGCTATGTGTGGGTGTTGGTGGTGTAGGTTTAGAAGGGGTAAGTGTTGCTTGATGTGTGGTGCAGGTGTTAACCTTCTCCTCTTGACTGTCTAGCACAATCATGGGTGGAGAGAGATTTGCTTCCAGTTTGGCTATGTAAGTGCATCTCTCGGAGGTTGTAGTGTTGGGTGGTAGGAGGAGAGGGTTGTCTATGTACATGAGACAATTGCTGCGTTGCCCCAGTATTCCCAAATTCACCAGGTGGACAGCATGTTTCTCACCTGGAGAATCCAGGGTATGAATACCCTGTCCTACACAGATCACCTTAAGGTCCTATCTCTGTACTCATTGTCCTACATGTTACTCAGAAGTGGTCTATGCCTAGAATATAAGGCATAATCAGATCCAGCTCTGATGAATCTGTTACACATCTGCAAAACAAACAGCACTAGGAACACTAGATCTAAGGACCAGAACTTTGCCCGTGACATAAATGAATATACTGGAGAGACTGATATGTTTCTCAAAGGATCCCCATACTGTGGAATAAGCTTTCCAGCTCCATGAAGCAGAGTTCAGCCCTAACTCCAGTCAAAAGAAACCTTGATCATTTGATGGGAAAATGCAAATTCACCCCCAATTTAGCCCCCCATGTCTCTGATGAACCGAGGTGGACAGTAAGTAAATTATTCCACAACTGACATACCCCCTACAAATAACCCTTAACTACCTCTTACTACCTCTTTACTAGCATACCCCACCATATAGGTGTCCAAGGAACTCAGGAACCACACTGGGTTAGTTTGTATGGCTAGGCTTGTAATGACCCTGGTGGTCATTAGCCTAGTATAAACCTTTGAAATAGGAAAAAAAAATGTGCTGCCACCAGCCTGTCAGTCATTGATAGATGTAAGATGTAAGAGTAATCTCTACCAGAATTAATTCTGGTGCTGAGGTCAGCTTGTCCTTCTTATATAATCTGTCCCTGGACACTTTATGCACTTGATTCTGATTCTCATAAGTATGTATAAAAGAACCTTATGTGGTTGAAATATATGTTGTGTGAAGCTATGCAGGTGGCAATACAGCTCGTTTGATGTGTCTTGCATCATGGATCATTGAAGGCTTTTGTGCCATTATATATTGTGTTTGTTTCGGGTCCTAGTCTGCTTCTCATAATAAGTTTTTTTTTTTTACATTTGGTGATCGTTTAAATGAGAACATTAAGGGTTTATGAAAAATGTTTCTCAGTTAGTCAATCTCACTAAATATTAGTTGAAGATCCCTTAAATATTTGTAGAATTTTTTTAAGTTTTGAATGATATGCTTCCAGCAGTGGAGCTCCACTTGGTCTGTCTAGAGGTCAGTCAAATTCTTGGCAGAGTGACCTTGAGCAAGGAAGGCTTATTTTATTGGTGTCAACTGGACATCTCATTCTCCCTAACCAAAGCAAAAGTGATATCTTAATGTCTGACTGTAAACAACAGGCCTCTGTGCAACTGGACTGATTTCTGCTCCAGTAGAGATGGCATGCTTTTAAAAAGTCTGTAATCTTCCATTGTACATAGTAAACTAAGTATCAAGGAAGTTAATTTCTGAAGTTGTGAACTACAAGGCGAATTTAATAGATATGTCAATTCTGTTTTGAGTCCATATTGAAATTCCTTGAGGGACTTAAGTGTTATCTGTGTAAATCATTGATAAATTATCAATACAATGGGCATAAAAAATGTACTGTATGGACAGTGTCATGGAAATTCATCTTGTTGGTTTCCCAAAAGGTAATTTGCATATTTTGAGTCTGCTCTGGTGTCCAGTGCAGTACCCCCATAATCAGAACATAATGTTTTAAATTAAAGTTAAATTCTGTATGCATTTAAATAAATTATTCCTGTTGACCAGCTGTTCCTGAGATTCAGAAACATGCCTTGCATGACAGAACAAGGACTACAGCTCAGATACCAAGTGCTGCAATGTAACGCAAAGGTAATTATCAATTCAGAAGGAACTTTGTGCCTGGAGCATCAATTAGTTAAGAAATACACCAACAGAAATGACAATGCCACTGGGGAGAAAGAGATGTTGCTTGTCTTAGCCTATGATTTCTTCAACAATAGCAGCAAGCATTTTGCATGTATACAAGTGTGCTGATGCACAAGCACAATTTAATGATGCTTCAGGGACAAATACAAGCCACAAAAATTGTGCAATTGCCCTTTCCACTGGGCCTGATATCAGATTGCACACAAGGGAGTGTCAGACAGCCATATAACTCTGCAAGTCAAACAAGGACCATCTTCAGATAGCCAATATAT